>NW_024104932.1:164686-305125 GCF_003945595.2 Pipra filicauda
AAAAAAAAAAAAAAAAAGACGGATGGTAAACTTGACCTGCCGCTGGTACCATCCGAGTGCCATTTTTTATCGCCCCGGGCCGCTCCCCCCCCGGGCCGAGCGCGCCGGGTAAATGCCTGTGCGTGGTCAGGTCAGGCGCGGGCGCGGGTGAAACTCCGTTCACATTTGCATACAGGCGGGCTCTCAACAATGAACACCCATCTGTTCCCGTCAGCGCAGTACAAATCGAGTGTCACCCAACTCTGCCGCCAACGCCGCGCCCGGCTCGGCCCTTGTGAAGGGCGGAGGGAACGCTCGGGGGCTTCGGGTTACGGATATGGAACCGCTGATTTGGGTTTAAATACCTGATAACTGAAGGGGTTTTATGGCGCGGGAACAAAGGGTGAACCTTGAACTGATGGCTGCTCTCCCCACCACCACACACACACACTTCCCTCCCTCCGCCCCGACACTCTCTGTTATCCACACAAAAAAACACTGGATCTTTTTTTTTTTTTTTTCCCTCTCCCCCCACGCCGGAAAAATAAACTCGAACGGATCGAACTGTCACAGAAACGTCTTCACGGGCATCGAACTGAGAGAGGGAGAGAGGAGGGGTGGGATGGGGAGAGGGAGAAAAGGGCCGGCGGTGTAAACAGGAGGCGAACTCTGAACTCCCCGTGCCCTCGGGGGTCATTAATATTGTCGGGAGGTTGTTCCTTGAACTTCCACGAAATTCGGCCGGGGTGCAAATAAATGTTTGCAGCCCGGGTTCAGCAGAGGTGAAGCTCTGCCCTCCTCGCCCCCTCCAGCCTCCCGGTGCCGGGCACTGCTCGTGTCACCAGTGTCACCGTGTCCTCCCCAGAGCCAGGGCCAGCCCCAGGGCCAGCCGGGTCACCAAGTTCACAACCAGCTTCACCGACCACACCAAGACATTTGGGGGCTGCCCCTTGTCTCTCCCCTTCCTGGGGAGCTCCTTGGCTGCTTCTCCCCATCAAGTGAGGGCCCCGCTGAACTTCTGCAGTTCACTGTCCAGACGAGGTCAAATGACCTTATTTTGGGTTCCTGTCCCACTGGGGGAAAAAAAAGCAGCAAAGTTCAACACCCACATGAGGAAAACAGCCCAAACACCACCCCAGTGAACCTCTCCTTGTTTCCACGGGGGACAACAACCGGAGCCAAATCCTCCTGCAGAGCCACCTCCAAGCACCTGTTCCAAACTCTCTGGGCCCAAATTTTGGTCCAAATTCCCCACATCCATCACACAAGGATGCTGTGAGGAAGAGCCTGGGGGTCCTGACCTGTCTCAGAACTGTTATCCCACCTTTCCACACCTATATGTGGGACTTAGAAACAGCCCCTCGCAGCCGCGACCGGTTTTTCCCTGTGCCCTTTTCTCCCAGGTCCAAGAGCACCCAGGAAATCCCCCTCCTGCCCCTCCATCACTCCAGAACACCCACCAGCCTCGACAGGAGTCGCAGATTTACCAGGACAGACACAGAACCATGAATAGGGACACATCTTTCTTCCACCAAGAACATTTACGGGGAGCCGAAATCCTATTAAATCCCCCAAAATGGGCAGTTTTCCCCACTGTCCGTGGCCCAGCTGCCTTCCCCTCCCCTGGAAAGTTCCCATAAACAAAGTGGGGATTTGCATATCACAGGCAAGGCCCTTCTAGGGTGTCCCTGATTTACATACAAGGTGGCTGCGTGTGCAGCGCTCTCCGAAGGGAAGAATAAACCAACCAGGAAAAAAACCCATTACACAAGGTTTACCCTTCTGTTGGCTCCTAAAGAAAGAAAGCCCCATTAAAGAGCTGTCACTGGTTTAATTCCAGTTTTCCTACAGGGATATGATCCCATTCCCTTCCCCAAAAGATAAAGCAACTCGTCTGATAGAAATATTGGCTGCTTGGTGTGCGTGGGTGTTGTTGTGCGGGGTTTTTTTGTTAGGAGTGAACAGGAACTGAACCTTGAACTTCATTTACCCTTTGAACTCGTTACCTTTAAACAAAATTCCCCATGCTTTCCCTCTTCAAACAAATTTCATCACAATTACAGTCCCTTCCACTCCGCTTAAAGATATATAATCATTGACTTGACCTAATTACCTGGTGCAGGCCTTTCTCTGCAAGGTGAAAGCCATATTGGTGTGAACAGAAGCTGACCCCTGTATTCTCGATACCCCAATTTTATTCTAATTATTGTATAGGAGGTTTTCCATCTTCCTCTGTCCTCCTCTGCCCTCCCCCCAGTTGCTGTTTGGTTGTCGGTGATGCCCTTTGGGTTGGGAGCTGCCTGGAGACAGGCTGGAAAATACATCTCCTGATGAAAAGGGTGTTGTGGGGTTTTTTTTGTTGTTTTCAAGCTTCCCCATTCAATAGGGAACCAGGAGATTCGAGCTCTGCAAAAAGCTGCAAAAAGAACTGTCTCCTGTGGGAGCTCTCACAGCCTGCACCCGTCACCCCCCGAGCTCAGGGACCCCCACACAGGGACCCCCCCACACAGGGACACCCCACACACACCACAGGGGAAGCTTGGGGTGCTCAGGGAATGGGAATTCTGTAACTGCAGAGCAAAGCCTGGGGAATGTCAGCACAAAGAAGGGGGGTCGGGGTGGCCCCACAGACCCCTCGTCCTCCAGACCCCAGCAAAGAGCCAGCCGAGGTCACTCAGGTGCCCAAATCTGATGTTTGCCACTTCAATGACATTTCCAGCCGGGAGGGAGTCAGGGTGGCACAGGCAGGGCCCGGGTGCCCCTCACCCTGCTGGGTTTTCACCCCCAAATCCACCCACCCAGTTTGAGGGTGCTGGGCCCGACCTCCCCTCTAATGTCAAATCCCTTCCCGCTCCTCTGACATCACCCCCACACCAGCCTTCGCCTGATCTGTTCACCTGCTCAAACCACGAGCTCCTCAGAGCTGTAACTTCGTGCAAAACAGCTCTTGGAACTGGGGTGTTACCACAAAATGTCACTGCAACAAGGATTAAATTGTATTCCAGAAGACCAGGACAAGACAGCTGCACCTTCTTGTATGAAGCTGAGGTTTCCTGTGGGTCCCCACCTTCTCTGAGGGCAGTTTAACCCTTAAAAATAAAATCAAGTGCCACGAGAGGATGGAACTCCCCAGCAGCGCCATTAACCTGCTAATTTCTGAGAGACAAGAGAAAGCTTGAATTACAGAGGTAATTTAAGCCCCATCTCCCCTCTTGTTCTTTTAAAACCCACAAGAAAAATCTCACAAAAACCAGCTCCAACATTAATGAAGAGCCCCGGCCATTGACAGGCAGGGTGGCTGAGAAATGGCACCTCCGTCACCTCCTCATTTGTCTTGGGCAATTGGAAAATAATTAGCAACCTCGAAAGGGCTTCAATACCTAAGAGTAAACAAAGGGGAAAAAAGGGTGACTCTGAGTCATGGTCCTGTTAGCCTGGGAGGGGGGGGGAGAGGGTTTGCTCATCCCCAAGGTGAGAAAGGGAGGGGAGGGCAGGTGTGGACACTTCAACCCACTGCTCAAATCCCTTTTCCTTGGGGTTTTTTTGTGTGTTTTTGTATTATTTTTTTTTCCAAGCAGCACAACAAAAGAAGGAGCAGGGCTGGAAGGAGCAGGTAGGTGGAGCGCCAGGCCCGGCAGAGGCAGCAGAGCCATTTATTTGTTCTGGTCCCCGGGCGAGGGAGAAAAGGCCGTGCTCGGATGCCCCGGAGCTGCTCCCGGAATAAATAGACGCTGGAGATTAAAGGAGCAAATCCCACCACCTGCCCCGAGCCTGAACCCAGGGATTTCACATCCCGGGGTACCCAGGAGGGACGGGGGGCTCTGTGGGCAGAACAGCAGCCGTTGGATGGCCTTCGGTGCTCCCACAGCTCGGCATCCCTGCTGAGCCCTCCTGATCCCTCCAGTCAGGGCTCCAACGGGAACACCGAGGGGCAGGGGAGCAAAACAGGGCCTGGCCCCAGCCCCGAGCCCGGCCCAGACAGCACAGCATCAGACCAAGGAGGCAAACCCCAAAGTCAAACCCCAAAGTCAAACCCCAAAGTCAAACCCCAAAGTCAAACCCCAAAGTCAAACCCACCATGGTCCACACTATTGTCCTCCTCCTTCTCCTCCTCTTCCTCCTCCTCCCAGAGTTCTTTGATCAGCAGCAAGTTTGCATATCAAAGAAAAGGAGGAAAGGAGAATATTCAAATACCCCTCCTGTCTGGCCTTACTTCCCCCTTGGTGGGGCTGGTTGGTTTTCCAGAGTAAAAGTTGGTGGGTTTTCCAGCCACCTTCTTGCTCGGCTTTCCTGTTTGGTTGGGGTGGTTTTATTAAACAAATTAAGAGTGGCTTTGCAAGACCTTTTAAAATTAAAGTGTTTCTTTAATTTAGTCCAATTGCATTTGGAAAGAAAAGCTTCTGTTCGTGTTGGTTTTTTTTATTTCCAGCTAGATTTCTCCCAGGTTGGGTGGGAGGAGGGACACAGAATTTTATTTTGTTTTAAAATAAGCAGCTCTCCCCCCACCCCAACAAAATAATTAAAGCTGATGGATCTCATCCAGGGAGACACTCAGAGCAGACCTGGAATTTTTACCTACAGGTAGAAAACACAGCAAATCCAAACCAACCCTGGCAGGAAGCAAAGTGGGAAACCATCTCAAGAGCAGTGTCACCACCCTGACGTCCACTAGGTGACAAGCACAGCTCAAAGTTGCCAGAGGAGGTTCCTCACCTACTTGGGAGATGCTGCCACAACTTGAGGGAGTGCAAGTCCTGCTCTGCTCCTCCAGGGATTGCTCAGGTAGCCTTGGGCTTCCCTGGCTGGAGCAAGGACAGGGTTTGAGCGTGGAAAGGGGCACACAAACACACCCACTTATTAGTTTGCACTTCTGAGGTTGGTTTTTTCCTTCCCAGCGACCCCCACTGGCGTGGAATCTCACAGGAATTGCAGCCACAAAGCTCCCAAATTTACCAAACCCCCTGGTCTTCCCTTCTAATCACATTTTAGAGACCTCAGACATCCAGGGAGGACAATAAGCAAAGGCAGCTCCCAAGTTTAAAGACACACCCCCGAGGTGAAGGTGAAAATCCAATGTCATGCTCGTAAAATAACAGATCTGGGGGGGAGGAAAAAAAAAAAACAATCAAAAAGGGACTAAATGACTTTATGGGCACCTCAGCAATAATTGCTTTCTTAGCAACAAGCAACCTTTGGGTGTGTGAGGAGAGGACTGACCTCAGGCACACGCCCGGTCAGCCTTTCTGATCAAGGCACAGAATGAGCAGAGCAGGGGGAACCAGGGGAAGGTGCAATATATCTGGGGGCTTTACTGAGCGTCTCATGTGGTGCCACAGCAAATCCCACCGGGGGGAAAGGAAAGGGGAAAAAAAAAAAAAAAAGAGAAAAAAAATAAATGAATTTCCCTCGGCTCTCGGAGAGAAGGAGAGAAGCAATCGTCACACACACACTGGAAATTGGCCCAAGGGCCACAGACAAAAGCGGGTGATAAATGGCTTTTTGTCACGTGGGGAGCAGCGCCCGTGTTGGGGTTCTGCAGGGTATTAGTCCCCGTTTTATCTGAGCAGAGTAAACAGTCCATTAATTCAAGGAGCAGGAAGATACTAAATTAGGTGGTAATGCAAATATCGAGTGAAAGCGGAGGAAATAAGAGTGGGGGACACGGAGGGGTGAGGGAATGGCTGGGAGAGTAAAATGAGCTCCATCCTGCTGAAGAATAAACCAAGGTGACAAAAATAAAGCGATCCGAGGGCTCGTCCAGCACCGGGGGAAGACACGGAGTGAAAAGGGGAGAAAATCAAACTTGTGGTGTTATTGAGGAGCTCAGGAATAAACTGGTCGCACAGAGGGAGCTCTGACATGGAGAGGAAGGGAGCCAGGGTGACAGGAGGCTTCTTCCAACATCAGCAACAAGGATGCTACGCCCCAAGGCTGGCCCTGGCCCAAAATCTTGGCAACTCGCACCTAATCCACTGACCACATGAAGGGCGTGCACAGGAACAGGATGGAAACCATTTCCCTGCGAGGGCAGAGCCAGAGGATCTCTGAACTCAGCCTGCAGCCCCTGCAATCATCAGCTCTGCTTTGAAGGATGAGGATACAACTGAAGCTCAGGGAAGCGGGAATGAGGGGACACGAGGAAGCTCCTCTGAGCCAAAGGCTCTCCTGCTGATGGCCACGGCCTTTGGGGGACAGCAGAGCTCTGTCTTTGCAGGTGACTGAGAGCAGGGAGAGCAGAGACACAAGTTCTGGGGGGGGGGGAAGCAGCACCCCCCACGTGTTTCCAGGGACTGACACCGACCCCCTGCCTGCTCCAAACCTTCAAGGGAAGCTCATCCCTCTCAGCCCCGTCCTCTCCGCACACCTCATGCATCAGGTGTTTATCAGGGACAGCAGAGTGCTTCCAGGGTTTGGAAGGAGTTCAGAGAGTACAAGGAGCTTCGACTCCACTAAATTTTGTCCTCCCTTGGGTTCTGTGACTTCACCCACTGCCCCTCTGAGGCATCTCCTGGCAGGCTCTCCTTGCCCTCAGCACGGGGCTGTCTCAGCACCGAGTGCCTTTGCCCCAGGAACCATCAGTTTAAAGCTAAAATAAACTTTCCATTTCTCCCCCAGATTCCATCCTTTTTTTTGTCAGTGCTTTGATCCTCTGCAAAGGCAACACCAGACCATCTTCCTTTCCAGCAGATGGCCAAGTTTCGTTGCTAAATGCAAAATAGTTCTTCAGCCAGGGAACCTGAGCAGGGTGCTTGGGGCTCCAGGGAACCCAAGCAGGGTGATTGGGGCTCCAGGGAACCTGAGCAGGGGGATTGGGGCTCCAGGGAACCCGAGCAGGGTGCTTGGGGCTCCAGGGAACCCGAGCAGGGTGCTTGGGGCTCCAGGAAACCTGAGCAGGGTGCTTGGGGCTCCAGGGAACCTGAGCAGGGGGATTGGGGCTCCAGGGAACCCAAGCAGGGGGATTGGGGCTCCAGGGAACCCGAGCAGGGTGCTTGGGGCTCCAGGGAACCCGAGCAGGGGGATTGGGGCTCCAGGGAACCCAAGCAGGGTGCTTGGGGCTCCAGGGCTTTGAGATGCTTCTCTCTGAGTGGAAGGTGTCCCTGCCCACGGCAGGGGGTTGGAATGAGACGATTTTTAAGGTCCCTTCCAACCCAAACCATCCTATGAGTGTTCACTGGACCCGAGTGAAGCCACCTGAACTCTGCAGCGGCCGCAGCTCAATGAGAATTATTTCCTCCACTCCAATGGATGAACCTCACTGCAAAACCAGCTCAAAGCTCTCCCCTGCAACTCCCTGATTTGCCTAACGAGCTCTTTGGGATTGTCCAGGTGAGGAAGACAAGGTTTCTTCCTCCCAAGGCCGCCCAAGCCCCACTCATTGCTGGGAAGGTGCCACTGGGAGGGCAACTCAGTTAAAAGCTGTGGCTGCAGAGGCACAGCCCGGGGTGATGGGACGTTGGGAGGAATTGATCTGTCTGCCAAGAGCGTTTGTTCAAGCACAGGCTGAGGGTGGAGAGAGGAACAGCAGCAATTCACCAATTTGAAGCAGCAGCTCCCACTTTAAACCCACGAGCGCAGGGGGGAAAAAAAATGGGGGCGAAGCTTTGTAACCAAATCAAGAGAGCTGTGAGCTCAATAACAGGCATTATCCCATGGCAAAGATTTTGTTATTGTGGAGTGCTGATCCCTTTATCTCTCGGAGACAATCAACCTTCAGCCAGAGGAGTCTAACCTTAAAGCCCCATAACTCAATTTTCCGCGGTGTTAAAGTTTGGGGGGACATTTGTCAGCGCCGGGGCTGATAGGATCAGTCTGGAGGACCCCGGGACAAAGAGCGGCGGGTGAAGAGCGTGTCACCTCCACACACATTCGTTTCCTTGATGAACAAGGAGCTATTAGTTGGTGAGAAAGCATTATCAGGGTGAAGGATGACGCTGATTGTCTCGGCTGCTCTTCCCGTGACACCGGAGGAGGAGGAGGAGTCCCAGTGTTTGCCCGGAGCCCACCGGCTCTGCCCCCACCTCACCGACCCCAAACCAACCCGGACACCCAATCCCAGGGTTAAACAATAAAAGTTTAACTGGTTTTAAGGGGCAGTTCATCACCTGAAAGCCTCGATGTTACAAAGCTACTCCGTAAAACACCCCCCCCCCAAACTCCTGCCTGCAGAACCACAGTGACAGAACATCTGAGGGAGACTCTTTTTGCTCCAACAAACCCACCAGCAGCCACGAGAGCTCTGGGGGAGAGAAGCTCCTTGAATAAAGTTATACCTGACTCCTCACACCGCTTTCATTTCCCAAGGAAAAAAAAAAAAATGAGAGGCCTTTTCTTCCCTCCAGTTGTCCTTTAACACGTTTCAACTTCGGGATTTATTATAACCAGGCCTTAAATTAAATTCTTCAGGACAGTGGCTTTATTTTTTGCACACAGTGATTTTCAGCACCGCATAACCTGAGTAATAATTTAACATATTCCCCACGGCTCACGTTGAAACACACGTTTGAGCACATGGAATGAAGTCAGCAGCAGTTTAGCACGTGCTAATGTATATATAGCAGGGGCTTTTATTGCTGTCCACACCATTTCTCTCAGCTGGGAAGTTGGCACTGCAGGATTTGTTAGTGTTTCCAGGTTGATCCTGCAAGAAATGGGGACAACCATCGTTATTCCCACGGGCAGGTCCCCCCAGGTGAGCAAGTTCTGAACGTGGCTGTGGGATGAGGTTGCCTTTAACTGGAAGGGATCCTGCCCTCTGTCCCTCGAGGCTCTGGGTGCACGTGGAGCAGGAACATGGGAAAAGTGCCTTTCTGGCCTCAAACTGTCACACAAATGTGTCCCACAGCAAAATGAAGAGAAGTTTCCCCTGGTGTCACCTCGGCACTTGAGCAGAGGAAGAGTCTCCTTCGCTGAGGGCCTGAGCAACTCAAACCTCCAATGGGAAACAACAAAACCCCCAAATCTTGGCTACAGCCCCAGAACATTTCGAGTGCAGGACCTCGAGCATCTCTTGCCCTTGTTCCCGTTGGAGGACAAACACAGAACCCACCAAATATCTCATCTTGCTGTTCATGCACCACGTGAGGGAACATCGACCCCAGGTTTGCTGTAACTCAGCACCACCAGCCAGGGCTGCTCAAGCCCTGGCACTTTGGGGAGGGTGAAATCCCATTTCCCAAATCCAGGGAGGTCCTTGGTGCCAGCCAGGGGCTCTGGGCACCTGAACACTCACGGGGCACCAACTGGATGATCCAAAAAAATGGCATCTCCTCTGCCACCTTCCTAAAATCCCTCCTATGGAGAAAACCCCGTGCAGGTGGTGGGTGACAAGAGACTCTGGTGCCTGTTTAGGACACTGGAATCACTTCCTTTGGGAAAAAAAAAGGGGCAGAGGAGAAGCTGGGCTGAAGTTCCACCCTGGCACTTTGTTAACTTACATTTCCTGCATGTTGACCCCTCTGCTGGGGGGGAGAACAGAGACACGAAGCGTTTGCTCCCCAGGTTTCCACCCTCACGAATAAAAAGGCTCTTGGGAGGCGGGGGCACAACTTATCCCAGACCCCCATCCCAGCAGAAACCTCTACATTTGATAATTCACGTGGGAAGATCCGAGGAAGCTCCATCCTGGCTCCTGTGACAGCTCCCACAGCCCCCTGAGCCCACTGGAATAACCCACAGGATGAGGGCATCCCCCCACTGCAATTCCTCTGGGGCTGGATCATAAGCCAGCTTCCTATTTTCACGCAGATTTGCTGGTTTTTAAGGTGCTTGCTAAAAAAAAACCCCAAACCCAGCTCACCCCTCGTGGTTAAAAGAGCGTCCTCCAGGTATGGAAAATAAATCTCCCCCCCCCTCTGATCCCCTGCGCTCACAAAGCAATACAAAGAAACTTTAATTATGCTTTTTCCCTGCTGGCAAACAGCAAAGGAGGCAGGATTTTTGCTTTAGAAAAGCTGCATTAATAAGTTATTGGCTTTTCTCTGACTTCTAAGCGATTTCAATTATAACTCCTGGCTGGGGCCCCACGGAACTGCTGAGATTTTACACCACACGTTTCATAACATTTCTGTTTTTCTTACGAGCTCTTTGCCATCAAGGAATTACTTGAGGATCTCAGCTTAAAAACCATCCCCACGGCTGGGCAGAAACCTCTTTCCAAACCACAAACCCGGGCTCGAAACCACCCAAAGAGCGGATCCCAAACCTGTTGTTTGCTGTGAAAGCAACTCGTGATTTAAACCCAGCGCTGGATCCTGAGGCTGACAGTCCCCAGTTGCAAATAAACCATGAAACTGCAACCCACTTCAGTGTGGGGATGGGTGGGAACGAAATATTTTGGGGTCTGATCCGGTTTGGGTCAGGATCATGTCCCCAAAAAGGGCTGAGGAGGCACCAGAGAAGATGCTCCTGGGCAATCCAGGCTGCCAGCCCCATGCAGGGCCCAGCACCCACCAGGACTCACCCCCTGCTCCTCCCCTCAGGCAGTGCCCACGTGTTGATTCAACATTTGATAAAGAAAAGCTGCTTTTCTGGGGTGCAGGGGAAGATAAGGGGGGGGGGGTCAGACAGGGGAGAAACCCCTGTGATCGCACCGACCCTCCAGGCACAGAAACAGCCTCTCAGACCAACTTTCCAACGTCTTTGCCCGGGGAGGAACAACTCTGAGCTCCAGATGGGCACCCCCAGACCCGCAGGCTCAGAGGACTCCCCTCAGGAGCAGCCTCTGCAGCCACAAGTTGGGATTTCTGCAGCAATTCCTCGTTTTGCCGCAGCTTTAAAATCCCAAAAATGAGCCCAAGGAGCCACTCTGGGGTTGGGGGTGGGTTTGAAATGGAAGCTGGAAATCCTGGTGGTGTCACTGCCACCGCTGCTCCTTCTCTCCAGAGCTCTACTGGATAATTTGTGCACCTATTTCCAGCACCCTGCAAGCAAATCCCCCCCCTTCTCTCCCTCCCCAAACAAATAATCCTTAATAGAGAGGTGAACCAAAAAAAACTATGGCCAAACCCTTCTGACCAGCCCAAGAACCATTCCAGGAACTTATCTGCAGGATGCCAGAGACATTCCCACCCCAGGCTTGGAAGCACTGACGTTATGGTGCATTTCCACCCCCCCAAAAAAATGATAAATCAAAGGCCCTGAGCTCTGTAGGTTTAAGGGAGGCTGATTTCCTTCCCAAAAATGCCACCCGGGGCAGAAATTGGTGTGGTTTAGGTGGTTTTTTTAGAAAACATGTTGTTTTCTAAACATCTCCTCCCCTTGGCAGAGCTCAGAGGTTGAAGTGGTCAAACCTGCTCCAGGCCACGAGAAGGAAGGAGGAGAAAGAACTGACCTGTGGGTTTAACCTCTCACTCCCTGGGCTTTTTGGCAACAGGAAGGATGAAGGTTTCTCCTCTTCACCAGCATCTCCCCAGTCACACACCCCCTCCCCCCCTCCCCAAATGTTTTCTGGGCTCTTTTCACAAAGCTTTAAAATTCCATCGACAGCAAGTTTATAATAACCCGGTTAAAAGCAACAAAAAGCCATTTCTGGACGTCGGGGAGGCAGCACTAATTGCTTCTAATGGTATTGAAAAGAAAAATGTAAAGCTTTCAACCCTGGCACAAGAGAAATTTCCACTCCTCTGCGGGAATTCGGGGGGTTTGAGCCGCACGGACGTGGAAGTTGAGGATATTCAGCATTTTTGAGATGGGTTCTCAGCCTTTTTATTCAACCTGATGTTCGGGCAAGTGGCTCCTTCAGGGATCTGAAGTCACACTGGCCCCTCCAGCCTCGCCCCCCGAGCGTTCACCACTTCTATTAATGCCAGAGCAGGGCATCAGGGGGGAAAAAAAACCCCACAATTCCCATTTTTGGGGTGGAAAAGGGGAGATCTGCTGCTCCTGCAGCAACACCGGGGCTTCACTTCGGCTCCCGCCACGGGAAGGGGAAATTCCCGGGAATACCCGGGTTGAGGGGGGGGGTGGGAGGGGAGGTTTGGACTGTTTGATGTGGGGTTTTTAATAAAACCCCAGAAATCAGAGGCTCGGGAGGCGGGTGCGGAGCCGAGAGGGGCCACACGAGGGCACTGCAGAACTCGGGAATGGCAGCGACCCCCCCAAAAACACACCGGGTACCCGTCACACACTGACAACCCCCCATCATACACTGACACCCCCCCAAAAACCATCCCATGTACACATCATACACTGACAACCCCCCAAAAACACACCGGGTACATACACTGACAACCCCCTGTCATACACTGACACCCCCCCAAAAACCATCCCATGTACCCGTCATCCCCCTATCATACACTGACATCCCCCCAACATGCACTGACACCTCCCCAAAAATCACCCCATGCACTCAACAGCCCCCCATCATACACTGACACCCCCCAAAAACCACCCCATGTACCCACAGACCCCCCCCAGCACCCACTGACATCCCCCAGTATCCACAGACACACCCACCCCACCCAGAAACCCCTCCCATAGCTACAGACACCCCCCAGAGACCTCTCTTGTACCCACTGACACCCCCAAAACCCCCCTTGTACCCACAGATCCCCCATAAACCCCCCTTGTACCCACAGATCCCCCATAAACCCACAGACCCAAACTCACAAAGCTCCTGAAGGAGCCGAGTATTAAGTGGCACAATTTATAGGATCCCAGAATGGGTTGGGTTGGGTTGGGAGGGACCTTAAATCCCATCCAGTGCCACCCCCTGCCCCGGGCAGGGACACCTTCCACTGTCCCAGGGTGCTCCAACCCGGCCTTGGCCACTTCCAGGGCTGGGGCAGCCACAGCTTCCCTGGGAAACCCATCCCTGCCTCTCACTGCCCTCCCAGGGAAGAATTTCTCCCTAATATCCCACCTAAATGCACCCTCTTCCAGCTGAACTCCTGCCCCGCAGGACTCTGGGATCTCCCTGCCACGAGCAAGCAAAGGGAGCTCCCACTTTCCGAGACAAACCCGGCTCTGCCGAGTGTCCCGGCGCTCCGAGCGGAGCTGGGAGTGTCTCCTAAGAGATCCTAAGGAATTACCACAGCCCTCAGGACTTGCACGGTGCTTCCCAGCCCTGTGCAAACATTGGCTCCCTAATCACTCCTCGGGGACGAGCCCGTGGAGCGGGGCCATGGCTCATTGAGTAAAACCATCCCCAGCCCTCTCCATCCCTTCCCGCTCCCCCGGGGACGGCTCGCAACGTTCTCCCCTTCCCACAGCCAAGCCCAGAGCAGCCAAAATTAAAAAAGCCTGTCCCAAATTCACACTGCTGGGCTTTCCCTGCCCTCCAAACCCACCCTCCAATCCCACTCGGAGGCTCCTTCCCTCGAGCCTGGAGTTAACAAAGCTGGAAAAGCAGGAAGGTGGGAGAGGCGGCGTTCAACGGCACGGCGGGTTTGCAGGGAAGGGCACAACCTCTTGGTGGTGGGAAAAGGCCCCAGGAATGATGAGGATGTTCCCACAACGTTCCCACAATGGGCCAATTTATCCCTCTGGCTGTGGGCAGAGGGATCCCCCCGTAACCCTTTCCATCACTGGGCTGGGTTTCCATCACCCCAAGGGCTCCATGGGGATCCAGGAGCTCTCCCAGCCCACAGCAGGAGCAGGGTGGGTGCTCCAGGGGGGCTGAATGGAGAAAGAGAGGGTGGCAGCAAAAAGCCCCACAAAAAACAAACAAACAAACAAACAAACAAACAAAAAACAACCAGAAAAAATGAATTTTCACACTTAGAGAAATCAGGGAAATTTGGATGACGACGAGAGCCAGCTTGGGAAGTTTTGAAGTGTTCCCACTCCTCCTGCAAGGATGTTCTAATTGGGAAATCGAGGCTGCTGGATGCCCTTTAGCTCAGCCCCTTTGAAGAGGGAGGTTGAGCACCCAAGAAACGCCTCAAAGTCGCTCGTTAACTCTGGGAAATGTTGGACACCAGGGAAGATTCCGCGTTTTTTCCATCACTGACAATCCAAAACAGACCAGCCAAGCCCAGCTCGTACAGAGATGATCAAGAAACACACGTAAACTTCCAAAATATTAAAATCAGGGTCACCACAACATTTCATGGTCATTGACAAAGAGATGTACCGGTCACCAAACCAACCCCAAAAGCACCCAAAATCAAAACCAAAACCATGTGAGATGGGTGGAAGACAAGGAAGTCCTGAGGGATCACTCCCAGCTTTCCACCTTCTCCACTCAGAGAACTTCAAGAACCATCAGTGAAGCTTCAAGAACCACCAGTGACTTACCATCCTCCTGCAGGTCTGACGGGAGGGATGTCATGGAAGGGGCCAAACTGCAGCTCTGATTTTCATCAGAACTGTCCTGTCCAAAGCCAGGCTCATGTTGATCCTCCCCTAGAAAGAGAAGAGAGCCTGATTTTAGTGGGCACATCCTCAAACCCAAATATTCCTGCCTTTCCTCCCAGCTCCCACCGAAGTTCTCTACAAAGCCCCAGAACGCTTTTGTGGGTTTTAAGGGATTTAAGGCCAGACCCATCTCTCAGGGCCAAGGCAGTGCATTCCTGCTGCCAGAACACTCGTGCTGGATATGTGCAGCCTCCATTCCTGGAAGGCACACAAGGAAGGAGCTGAAAACACCAGTTTGGGGGGCCAAACTATCAGAAGTACATCAAAACTCCTTGTTCTCACTCTCAGCAAATAACCTCCCCATAAATCATCCCTGTGTAAAACAGAGCACTGTGCCACCTGCTCCACCAGAATGAATAATCTCCCTGTGTTTTAGGAAAAAAGCTTTGAGATCCTTCATTGGAGAGTGACAGGGATAAAGAGGCTGATCCGTGCCAGGCAGGCACACACGAATTCACAAAGCCCCACATCTGGGTGTGGAGGCAGGAGCTGTTCCATCCCCACCCTTGGACGGGGCAGCCAATTTTTTTTTTGCTGGGGAATTTGCGACTGATATTGGGTTTTCTGCAGGAGGCACTTTGAGGCACTGCAGTGACAGATGTTAACAGCAAATTTTAATGTAAACGGAGCCCTGGCCTACCTGGAAAGGAAAACACCACTCACCCCTAAACAAAGTGAAAAGGGGTCTTTTCAAGCTGATATTTCCTGAACACACAGAGCCCAGACTGCTGATAGCAGAGGTAAAGACAGCTGCTTGCTCATTCAACACGCACCAAACAGCGAGAAAGGGGAGTTTTCAGCTGATGTTAATTGTGCTCAAACACTAAACCCAAGTTTTATCTCGGCAAACAGAGGAGTTTTAAATCAAGCCCTGATGAAAGGGCACCAGGGGCCTGGCAGGGAGGTTCCAACCCTCTCCCCCCTCCCCTGCAAGAACCAGAGTGGAGATGCTGTTAAAGCCTCGGCTGCAGAAAGACCCGACGCAATATTTCGGAGGTGGTTTATTTTTAACAACCTGAAGCTCCCTCAGACCCCCCCCCCCCAGGCTCCTGCAGTCAAGAAAACTTCCAGTTCCTCATGCAAAGGAACAGCCTGGCTGTGAAGAACATAATGCACGAGATTGTCCTCCCCCAGCTCAGCTCGTTCAAGCACAAATCACACCGTGCCAGACACCGGCAGAGCCTCCTTGATACCAAAAGCTCAAAGGTGTTGAAAATCCGATGGGAGATCTGACTTTGGGATTTCCCAAAGGCTTTTGGGGGGTCAGTGACACCGCACAGGGGTCCCTGGCAGTCCATCCTTGAAGCCATTACAGCTTTCCCGACAGGGGAAGAGCCCAAGCAGCAATAAAACCCTTTCCCGGCTCTATTCCCACTTTGCTTCCAGCAGCCTCAGGGTGGAACCATCGGATTTCGGAGGAAAAAAAGGAAATTCAGAAAATAACTCCTCTCCTTTGGGGAGGTGCCATCGTGCAGCACCATCTGCACTGCTGACTCCTCGTGCCAAGAGGAGAAGCTGAGGGTTCCCTGGCCCCAAAAGGGCAGGCTCTGATCCCTCCGATGGATCCCACGGGATCCCAGGGATCACCCACCCACACGCTCATTCTGGGCCATGAAGACCAAGCCAGGCACGTTCCTGCGTGCTGCAAGAAACCAAAACTCACAGAGGCACCTCCAGGAGGTAAAAAATACCCAGTGAGGGGTTAAAAAGCAGAGACAAAGCCCCGCTCTGCTGAGCAGGCTCCGAGCACATCCCTGAGCGCTCCGACGGCCGCCCGACCTTGGCCGAGTCCTCTCGGTGCTCAGCTCAGCTGGGTGTGACAGGGGGATGTTTCTGCCCTGTTTCAGCCCTATAAAAAGGCTCTAATAAAAAGCTGCCACCAAAGGGAAACGGGGGGCTCATTCCCAGGAGGAGCCTCCCCGTGCTGTGCACCCGGGATGCGCCGGCGCGACCGGACACCTTCCCCGAGCCCCTTCAGCCCCTGGAAAAGGACATTTTCCCCCAGCCCGAGCAGGCTGTGTTAAAATCCGCTCTTCCAGAGCGGCACGGAGGTAACAGGTGGTCCCTCCTAACGAGATCCAGGTGCAGGATTATGGGGATAACGAGCAAAGTGTTCCCGGGCCCGGCACGGGGAGCGCCCGAGCGTGGCTGCACTAAACCACTTGGAACGGGAACAAGGGCCCCCAGCAGCAAAGTTCCTTGCAGGAATCAGTCACAGGAGGACTTACTGTTCTCCTGAACAGCAGGAGAAGCTGCTCCACACATCAAGAGAAGCTGCTCCACACATCAACCACGGAGCCCCAGGTCCCAGAGCAATTCCCACACATGGAATATGCTCGTCCTCATCCCTGTGCAGGAGGGGAAAGCAGGGGGTTCACCCCAATATAACTCACCCATAATCCACCCAAACATAATTCAGCTAGGAAAGAATCAAATGTATAAAGATCTCCCCATCCAGGGAGCGTTCCAAGCACGGCAAGAGCCGGGACCCTGCGAGCTGCTGCGGCACAAATCAACCCAAACAAAGGTGTTTGCTTCCCTTAGGAATGTTTTCAAACACCACCTCTCAAGTCACAAAACAGAAACCGAAGGAAAAAAAAACTCTGCCGCCTGAAACTAATCCTATGGCTTTTCCATTTGGATTTGCACCACCAGAACTTCTCTGTGCTTTAATCCACTTTCTCTCCATAAAGTTTATGGAGCAGCAACAGCCAGTTGAGTCCAAGCAGAAAAAAAAATAGCCAACAACTTGTCAGGGGCCAAGCTATTGTTCTGATGAAGAAAAAACTCATTAGCTTTTAATGAAAACACAGGGAATAAAAACCAAATAGGCACAGAACCTCGGCAAACAATTACCCTGCACCTGACGCAGTGCTGCTCCATCTTCCTGCTCCAATCCCCAGCAAAGTCCCCCGACTTGTCGCTCTTTGGAGCACAAACAAACCCAAGATTGGCTCTAAGGGAAACAGCAAGAGGTTTCTTGGGCTTAAACCTCATCCAGGGGCTCCCCTGGCACTGTTTGCTGTCCCCAGGGGGGTTGAAGACCTGGATTTCTTGTTTTGTGGCACAGGAAAGATGAGGTTATCCCATCTTGGAGCTGCCTGGCACTTCCTGCAGCAGCAGGGAAGCTTGAAGGCTTTCTGTGGAATTAACACAGATTTATACTTATCTTTCATACTTCTCAGTTCTGAGCAATTCCAGAGGGGGCAGATGTGTCCCTGGTGTCTCCAGGAGAAGTCCAGTGCCTTTGGACAGGTCACAGAGGGCACAGCAGGTCCTGCAGGACCCAGGGAGGTCACCCAGACCTGGCATCAGGCAGAGACAAAACCTCTGGCAGAGCCCTGGCACTGGGGGAGGAAAAAACACCAAGAGACTAAAAAGAACCTTCTTTGGCACTAACAGGGCTCTGAGCAGGGAGGACCCACAAGAGGAAGAGTCACCACGAGATTATTTACAAGTGTCAGGACAAGGGGGAACGGTTTCCCACTGCCAGAGGGCAGGGAGAGATGGGAAATTCAGGGAAAACTCCTTCCCTGTCAGGGTGGGGAGGCCCTGGCACAGGTTGCCCAGAGGAGCTGTGGCTGCCCCATCCCTGGAAGTGTCCAAGGCCAGGCTGGAGCAGCCTGGGAGAGTGGAAGGGGGTGGAACTGGATGAGCTTTAAGGCCCCTTCCACCCCAAACCATTCCATGATTCCATGCTCAGGGAACAGGCTGTTGCTTCTCCTCCACAACCTCAGAGCACCAACCCTGCTCTCTGCAATCCAGGGAATAACCTGCCCTTCCCTTCCTATTTGAATCAGGGGCCTGCAGCACTGGGGAGTAAAATTCAAAGCCCTGCCACTGCTCTGGCTGAGCTGCAGGACCTGGAGCTGCAGCTCTGGGGACAAACACCAGAAAACCTCCAGTTTGGGTTCTGGCTTTGCTGGAATTCAGTTGTGCAAAGCCAGAATGTTCCTCCACGCCCATCTCTCCCCTCTGCAGAAGCAGGAGAGGGACAGTCACTCTTTTTTCAAGACTAGAACCTTTCATTGACACCTCAAAAATCAATTTTTGCCCGAGACTAAAACATTTTTTCCGTGCACAAACCGGCAAGGAAGTTTTCCTGCCTTTGAGCTGCAGTTGGGTCTCACAGAGGGGGGTGAAAAGATTTTAAAAAAAAGCTGAATTAATGCATCCAGGCACACACAGGAAGAGAAACAATTTAAACAGGTGAAAGGGCTTTGTCAGAGAGGAAAAAAAAAAAAAAATTCATCTTCAGCAGCTTGTTAAGGGAACTGCAATTAAGCTTAGTTTGCATTCAGTGAAGGTCTTTATCCAGGTACCCAGAGTTTCATTAAGCATCTTTTTAGAGCGTCAGAAAAATCAATACCAGGCGGGTCCCATTTACACTTTTATGATGAGCTCGTCGGTGCCAGAGCGGGAGGAAAATCCCCAACTCCAGTTAATATGCCAGGAAAACAAAAAGTTCCTGCTCTCCAAGTAACGGCTCCTCAGCATCAAACGCTCCAAATAAAGGTCTCTGATCCAAATCCCATCTGCCTTCATGCCTGACAGTGTTAATATCTCTTAGATTTTTTTTTTTTTCAGGGACTAATTTAGCAGCAATGCATTTCCCCAAAGCAGAGCTGTAAAAGTATTACCAATACTCGGGGTTTAATGTCCCTTTTCCTACAATCACTGGCGGAAATTATGGAGGAATCACATGGAAAACGCATCAACAGAGACGCGCCCACACACTCAGCACCACTCACATGTAAATATATTATAGTTTAGCTCTTGTAGTGTAGTTAAAGCTCTGTCAACGCTGCTGTTATAAATTATATACCTTTTTAAACGCATTTATGTGCTGGGAAATGTATGATGTTTCTCCTTTTTTTTTTTTTTTTTCCCAATGCCTTAAAGGGCTCCGTCGGCTCCCGTTTGGATCCTCGTGGTTAAACCCCCCCCCCCGGGATTAATATGGGAAAGAACTGAGGGGTTTGGTGCAGGCAGGTTTTCTGCACCTCCTTCACGCCGATTATTGACTCCCTCAGAAGTGCCAGGGCCTGGATAAGGTTGTATTTGCCTCGAATATCCGTGTTTTCTTACTGCACATCACGGTGAGACACATCCACGTGCTGCCATCCATCCCCCCCTCCCCGGGCTGGACCCACAGAGTTATAAACGGCAGACCCTGAAAATTCTTTACAGGCGGATCTCAAAGGGTTCATCCTGCCTAATAAATATATATATATTATTATTTTGGATGTGGAAACCACGCACAGAAGGAAAACAGCTCGTTCCCTGGCTCGGGAGCAGCCAAGGCCACGGCGAGAGCAGGACCCGGCTCTGCCCGAGCCGTGTTTTAGCAGCGGGACGGGTCTCCCTCCCGGCTCAGGGGTCAAAAGCAAAGGGAGGGACCTCCCCGCACACAGGAGGAGCCGATTCATCATTGTTTTAGAAACGTCGACCCAAAACAGAGTCTTGGCCGCCTGACAAGTGAATCCGCTCCAAGCCTCATTTTCTCCGCTCAGCCTCCAGTTTTTTTGCTAATTACGCGCAGTAAAGCAAATTAATGGTGCACTAAAAACGCCACTTATGCTCAGAACCGAGTGGAGAGCGGGAAGTCCTTTGGCAGGAGGTGGGTTTCGCTGCGGAGCCGGGGAAGGAAGGACGGGGCTTGCAATGATCCCCAGCGCCCAGCAGGTCGGGCTGCAGCGCAGCAGCAGCCGGGGATGCTCTGCCAGCACAGCCCAAAACCCCCTCCCCAAACTTCCCGGGATTAACAACGTCCATCCAGCACCGACCCGGGTAAGACCAACAGCGAGAGGCAAACGAGAGAGAGAGGAAAACTGCGACTTCTGGGGCGCAAAACCTCCCGTCGAGGGGGGGGAAATAATAAAAATAAACTCCTACAACGGGCCCAAAACGCAGAATATGCTGAGCTGGGAGGGACCCCCACTGAGTCCAACTCTTAGCACCCCCAAGATTCCCAGCACGTGCCTGAGAGCACATTTTATTCCACTAGGATACGAAGAGCTGAAGTTTTGTGACTCTCAGCCCAGAGAGAATGAGCCCAAAGGGCAAGGGAGAAGCTCAGAGCAAGGCTGGGGTTAAATTATTTCCTCTCCCTGTCACGTGGCAGAGCAACCTCACGGCTCCCCAAAACAGCAAATAACCTGGAAGTTATTAATTCACAGGCCTTTAATCTGATATGCAGATAATTCAAATGTCTTCCTATCGCTGGTTACGGGGTCGTTTTTTAGAAAGGAAAAAAAAAAACCCGAGCAACAGCAGAAAGCCCAAGCCCTGCTAACACCCCACAAATGGCATTCAAGGAGTTTCCAACTTGCAAGCCTGGCCTGAAAAAAAAAAAGCCCTTTGGCAGGGCTGCTGTGTCAGACAGCAAAGCTGCATCCAAATAACTCAGAGGTCAGGGGGCCTCAACAGCCCCCAAATCCAGGCAGAGGAGCTGCTGAGCTCACCCAGAATCTCCCCTTTGCTCTGGATTCTCCAACCCCCTCGTGCCATCCCCCAGCTGAGCTTCCCCCTCTCCAGTTTTCTCTCCCTCTCCCTCCCCAATCCTTGGCTCCTCTCCCTCCCCAGTCCTTGGCACCCTTTCAGCAAAGGCCCTGCAGGTTCTGCCTCTCGAGTGGGCAGCAGCTCCAGGGAACAGCTGCCTGACAGGGGGAGCACAGCCCATTCCAGCCTGGCCTGGAAGGAGCCTGAAACCCGGCCCGGCACAGCATTCCCACGGGATGTAAACAAGTAAACAAGATTTATCCTTTCTTTTATCACCCGGGAACACATCAGGGCGACACAAAAGTGGGAGCAAAACCAGCCCAAAACTACCAACAGTTCTTATTTCTGGCTGTTAAATAAATTATTCCCCTTGACAGGGAAGGGGATTGGGGAGGCCGAGGCAGAGGAACGTCCCAAATCCACGCCTGGGGTCGCCTTTGGGGGTGGAAAAGCAGCAAAGCTGTGCAATAATTAACAACCAGCCCTGCAAAGGCAGCCTGGGAGCTAAAAAAAGCTGATGTCGACATCGCCAGCCCCAGGGAGGAGAGTCCAGGCCAAGCAGTCCTGAGTTATGTCCTGGCAGTGTCGGGAGGTTCAGAGGGTTTTTCTTGGCTGAAACCCTTCCGAGGGGACCGGGAATAAACAGCAGGAAGGGCCCGAGGGAGCCGGGGCTGAGCGAGCACATTCCAGGGATAAGACACAAGGAGGCTGTCTTGTCCCTGTCTGCAGCGATTCCCACCCCGAGAGGAAAAACCCGGGAATGCCGAGCCGGGAGCAGGTTAAAGGAAAAACCCGGGAATGCCGAGCAGGGAGGAGGTTAAAGGAAAAACCCGGGAATGCCGAGCCGGGAGTAGGTTAAAGGAAAAACCCGGGAATGCCGAGCAGGGAGGAGGTTAAAGGAAAAACCCGGGAATGCCGAGCAGGGAGGGGGTTAAAGGAAAAAGCCGGGAATGCCGAGCAGGGAGGGGGTTAAAGGAAAAAGCCGGGAATGCCAAGCAGGGAGCAGGTTAAAGGAAAAACCCGGGAATGCCGAGCAGGGAGCAGGTTAAAGGAAAAACCCGGGAATGCCGAGCAGGGAGGGGGTTAAAGGAAAAACCCGGGAATGCCGAGCCGGGAGCAGGTTAAAGGAAAAACCCGGGAATGCCGAGCAGGGAGGAGGGTGCAGGCAGAGGAAGAGCCATGGGGTCTTTAGGATGAGGCAGGGGATGGTTTTCCAGGTGTGCCTCGGGGTGGGGCCCGAGTAAGGGGCAGGAGGATCCCTGTGCAGGTGACCCGGGAGAGGTTCCTGCCCTACGGAGCAGAATCCTTGTGGGGAGAGGGAGGGGAGACCCAAAACTCCGGAGTTAAAGAGCCAGGAGCGGGGGCTGAGGGCACAGAGTTCCCAGTGAGGCTCAAAGGTTCCATCCCATCACCCCTTTACAGCCTCCCAGACATCCCAGTGGCCAAACCAGAGGATTTACATCATTCTGCCCTATTTTTGCAGCCTGTCACCGCTGGGAGCAGCTCTGCTCCTGGATACCACCCCCTTCCTCCTGGGTACCATCACCCTCCTCCTGGGTACCACCACCCTCCTCCTGGATACCACCACCCTCCTCCTGGGTACCACCACCCTCCTCCTGGGTACCACCACCTTCCCCCTGGGTACCACCACCTTCCTCCTCCATCCCCAGGGGGGCAATTCCTCGGAGGCTCTGCTCTGCCTGAGCACAGAGCAACGTTTGGGCTGCACAATCATCCCAGAATATTAGAATATTATAATAACCACCAAGATTTCTTCATAAAAAGAGAACTGCAGCACAGCCCTGTTACACAAACCAGCCCAGAAAACACAGGGGGGGTTCATTTGAGCCTCCCCAGCCCTGCCCATCAGGCCATTCAGCCAATCTAATAATTAGCCTATTTTATTAACTGCCCAGAGTGAGAGCAGCAGAACCTGTGAACGTTTGACTTGCCGGCGCTGCTGTACATTTAACATCTTTCACTGACATTTTTATCCCTCCCTCCTTTCCCCCGAAGGGTTTGGGGTGGTCTGACCCTCCCTGGGGAAGGACAGTGCTAAATGGGACCGAGGAGGGCAAACCCTGCCCCGAGGAGTTACAATTGGGATGGGTTTCACAGGGCTGGGGGGGACTCCAACACTTTGATTAATGAGCTCGGGAGCTCCCAGGAGCACCCAAGTAACCCAACCCAGGGAACTTCCCTCTGCCTTGCAGGGAGTTTTAAATCAACAGGCTGGTTGGAAAAAAAAAAAAAAAAGAGTTCAAGAAGCCCTCCTCATCAACCTAATTCTTCTCAATAAAAGGTCAGGAAAGTTTTGACGTTAAGTGCAGAATAAGCCAGGCAGGCTGTGAGTTTTGTTACCTGCCTTTTCAATCCTTGTTGTAAATTCTGCAAGTTCCTCAGTTGCTGGCTCTGATTGATAACAGGACTTTTTTTTAAAATCAGGTTACATGTTTATCCTTTTCCCTTCTCTCCTCCCCCAACGAACACACCCAAAAAAAGAAAAAAAAAAAAAAAGACCCACAAAAATTGCTTGGTATTTTCAAGAAACACAGGAAAGGCCTTTTGTATTTTGTTCTGATGCAGCAACAGGAATTTCAATCAAAGATAAACATCTCCCCCTTAATTACTGTGTGCTCACAACCAGCTAAACCTACTTCTGACCACTAGAACCACACTCAAGGGTCACTGGAGCGGGTTGGGGCAAGAGATTTGGTCCCAGGCCCACCCTGGGACAGGCTGGATGTCAGGACTCCAGTGCTCCAGTTTATAAAGACCTGGGAATTGAGGCAAGAAAGATTTCAAAGCCTCATGAAACGGGTCAGGGAGTTGGTTTCTGGTTTGAACACTTGAAATGCCACAGCAACAGCTTCAAAGCACACATTTCTCTTGCTTTTTCTATGTATATATATATATATGTATAAATATAAATAAAATAGATGTTTCAATAAAGATGCAAAACCCCCACAACCCAGCCCTCCCCAGAGCACAACCACTCGCCTCCTCCCCAGGACATTCTGCCAAGCAGAACGTTCTGTTCTCTCCTGGAATCGTCACTTCCCTCCCCAAATTTCTGTGCAACATCTCAGGTGGAGGAATAATTTATAAGCCCCCTGTAGAAAAAAAAAAAGCAAAGCTGTGCAGCTGCTCCCAGTTTGCAAAACTGGGGAACGGGAGGGGATTTTCACTGCAGAAAAAATCAGGTTTGCCCAGAATTTAACACACACACAGAGAGAGAGGCAAAGAACAGCCCAGCCAGAGCTGCAGGAAGCAAAACCTGGGTGCTGATAAAGGGACTGTCACCAGTGTTGATGTTAAACTTCGCTTTTTTCCAGTTAGAGAACACGAGCCTTTGGGTGTATTTGGGTTTTCCTTCATTAACTCTGCCCTGGGTGCACGTTGAGGGGGTTTTTTTTGGGAGGCGTCCCAACAAAAGTTGTTTTTTTGGTTTTTTGTCTTTTTTTTTTTTGGTCCCTCCCTGCTCTGTCCTGACATCTCCAGGGCTCGGGGGTTTGCAGAGAGGGGGAATTCCACGCATGGTGACAGGGAGTGGATGCTCCAAGGGCACAGAACACACAAACATTGCCAAGGCAACGCTTCCCCCCCCTCGTGTTCCCAAACACATCATAAATCCCGGCCGGGTTTCCGTGTGGGATCCCCTCCTGGCCTGGAGGCAAAGAGGGCTTTGGGTAAATAAAACTTACTGGGATCACCGGGCACCCCATTAATTCAGGAACACTCTGCCCCGGCTTCAAAGGGGCTCCTCTGCAGCCAGGAGGGTGTTTTTGCTGCTCTAACGATTTGCTGCTTGTACTTGTCATAACTACACGGCCCCAAAATGTGGAGCAGGGAGGGGTCGGGGAAGTGCCCGGTTCCGCCTCCCAGCCAGCCCTGGGAGCTTCAGCTCCACGGATTTGGGGCTTTAGGGAGGAAAAATGACCCCATAAATCTCCCCTTGGAGCCTTTGTGTGATGCCAGGTCATGGAGGGAGCTCCACACCCTCCCCAGGTACCGACACACCCCGGGCACTGCTCCAGCTCCAACCCCAGCACAGCCCTGGGAGCTTCAGCTCCACGGATTTGAGGCTTTAGGGAGGAAAAACGACCCCATAATTCTCCCCTTGGGGCCTCTGTGTGATGCCAGGTCATGGAGGGAGCTCCACACCCTCCCCAGGTACCCACACACGTCCAGCTCCAACCCCAGCACAGCCCCAAGGACTCACCATCCAGGGCTGGGAGAGGGAAACCCACCCACACCTCACCTAAGGAGTGCATCCTATGGGATAAGTGGCCTGCTAAGACTTCCCACACCGTTCTGTGCTTAATCCTTTTAGAGAACATGAAGGCCCCCATTTTATCCCCATCTCCCTGCTCTGCGTTGGGATTTATTGCTCCTGACTCCAGGCAGGGGACCTTTTCCTGGGAGAAGCAGCAGATCTGGAGTCAACCCCTCTGGACACACCTGTAAATCCTCTGCTGCCTCACACACATCAGCCTCAGTTTTCCTAAATCTCATTTTAAAATATCCTGTGTTAAAAAACGCCCTAAATTACATTTAAAAATGGGAACAACTCCCTCCCTCTCTCTCTCTCTTTCTCATGTTTTCACTACTTATGAATATTTTAAGGAACTCCACTATTCAAACACACACAGAGCACTTCAGAGAAAAAACCATTTGGGATGAATTTTTGATGGAAAAACAAAAGGGCTGTCGTAAGCTCAGTGAAAATAAATCTGGTTTTAGTCATCTGTTTGGGGCTGTTTTCCTCAAAATAGAAGTAAAAAGCCATTGCCTCCCACTGCACCCACTGGGAATCATTTCAGTGAGAACAAGTACATGGAAATTAGGAGTTCTCTGGGCTGAGGGGACCCCAAACCCAGGGGGAAGGGCCAGGTACCCCCCCAGGAGGGTCTGGAGGGATGATTCCAGCCTGGAGAGCTGGGCTGGGACAGCAGAGCCCCATTTCTGCATCTCTGACCACCTGTGTCTTCAAGCAGAACGTTACAGAGTCATTTGTGCTCCTGAGTACCCCAAAATCATGGAATCCTGGCATGGGTTGGGCTGGAAGGGACCTTAAAGATCATCTCATTCCACCCCCTGCCACGGGCAGGGACACCTCCCACTGTCCCAGGTTGTTCCAAACCTCATCCAAACTGGCCTTGGACACTTAAAAAGTACTGTCTAGACATCAATCAAAATCAAATCAACCCAAAATACCGCCCAGACACCAACGATCCCATTTCACTCCCACCACACTGGTTTTTTTACACATCTTTTGGGGTTTGGGACTGAAGGTACCGACAACCACCAGTGACAATTTAATTCAAACTCCCGTCCCAGCAGCTCCAGACCCCCAGCCCTGCCCTCGCAGCTCTTATTCAGCCCCACAAACACCTTTTCCCTGTTTAATCGTTCCATTTGCGTCGCTCCCTGTCCTTCCACTCCCCTCCCCAAGTCCCACCTCCCTGTCCCAGCCTCCCCTCCCGTGTGTCAGGGATCCCTTGCAGTACCCCCGAACGGCCTCTCGCCGCTCCCTCGCACCATTCCTGGCTTCCCTGCCTTCCCAATCCAAGCTGTTGCAGAGCATTTCCCCTGGAATGAAAGCCGGGAAGAGCACCCAGAGCTCCAACCCACCCGGGTCCTCTCCGGATTTCCTCCCCCAGCTCTCCTCCCGCCCGGGGGAGGTTGTTGCAAGACGTGCATCAAACATATGAAGCGTATAAAACATTTCCCGGGGCAGCCAGCCCTCCTCCAAGGGGGAAAATCAGGGCTCTGTGCAAAGGAATAAGGGAAAAATAAGAGTTGCACAGTGCAGCCAACACCTGGGATTTGGGCACAGCAGCTCCTGCTCCAGACCCTAAACCCTGTTGGGTTCCATGTGTCTGACACCACACTCAGGGACCCAAATCACCCTCCAGACCCACACTCCCGTTTCAGGCAGGTTTTTTGCTCGGTGGGGAATTTTGAGACCAATTCTGTTCATTTTCAGCAGGTCGGGGGGTTCGGAGTCACCCAGGTTTTGCTTCTCAGGGGGGGTTTCACAGCAAGGTTTTGACTCCAAGGAGCTCAGCTGCCTTTACCAGATATGCTACAAGTTGTGCTTAAACCCTTGAGAAAAACCCTTCACTGGATATTCCAAAGAAAATCCAAAAATTTCCTAGAAAAAAAAAAACCAAAAAACTCTTCCTTTGCCACATGAAACTGTTCTTTCAATGCCCTGGCAGTGCAGCCAATTCCTACCTGCTTTTCACAGTCCTCTTATCAAGATGTTCAGGCACAGGGGATTTATTTTTAGGCATGGAGTCGCCCCTGACTTTATTTTTCTCTGGCTCTTTTCCACCCAGAAGGCCCCAGGTTCTCCCCAGCACCTCTCCTTCCCCCAGCAAGGCTCCCAACCCGGGGTTCAGCCCCTCCAGGTGATGTCCAGGTCCATGGTCACATCCTCAAATCCTCCTGTTTCCTTAGCACACCTTCCCCAAAGAACATTAACTCCCGAGGTGACACATCCAGAGACACCTGGAGACCCAAAACACCTGCCCAGGAATTCCCAGCGGGAATTACAGCGAGTTAAAACCCACCCCTTTCCAAATCTCTCCCTCACATCACTCAAGCTCCCAACTCCAGAAAAGAATAAAGAAGATTCCAAAGGAACAAAAGCCTCCCCTCCCTCCACCCTTCGAATCCCGGGGACCCTCCCCGTTTAAAAAACCTAATTTTGAGCCTTTTATGTGCTCAAACCCTCTCTCCCTGGGCGTGTTTTTTTTTTAATTTTGCACACAGCTGTCTGTTGTACTTCCTCCAATGGTGCCAGATGCTGGGTTCATCAACCCAACGCAGGCAAACAATGCTCTGAAAGCAATTAGAGGCAGCGAGGCTGCACCGAGGCTCATATTAAAATGTGATAACACTGTTCTGGGGGGAATTGCAGAAGCTGCTGCAGTTCTGACATTTCTGTGCTGCCAGACACGGGCAGGGTGGGCTGGAAGTGGGCCCTGATCGAGGAGGGAACACACTGGAATTTATTCCTGGAGCAAAGGAAGGATCAGCTGAGTTGGAACCCTGGGAAGGGGTTTTGTTGCAGCCACGTTGTTTGAACAGGGATCTGTTTAAGGAAAATTTAAGGGAAAAGGGCAGTCCCAGTGATCCCTGTGCCTTGGCTGCAGCCAGGGTGGACCCAACGCTCCAAAAATCGGGAATTAGAGCCGAGCTCCACCCGTGGGACACAGTCCAAGGAGCCCCGGGTCGGCTCCGGGCAAACCCAGATCCATCAACTGGCCCTGAGACGCAGGAGAAGCCCCTGACAGGGCTGGTGACCCACAGGCACCCTGGAAAGTTTAAATCATCGCCCCCATTATTGAGGAAATGAAGATCAAAGTGGCCATCAGAGCCTCTCCCAGCTCGTTAACAGACATAACAAGGGATGGTCACGGGCCTGGAAAATTTACAGCCCGGCCATGTGTCCACACCTGGAGCCTGATTGAGTTTCAAGTTCAGGTTAAACACGAGCAGTGAGGCTGGAGGTCACCCACCAGCCTCTGCTCCCAAGCCAACGGTCCATGGGAATGCTCTGCCCTTCCCAAACTTTAAAGCTTTTCTGGAGACAGGGGTTCTGCAGAAAAAAGCTTCCCGGGGCTGGTCCAGGACAACAAATTCCTGCCAGAACCACGCACGTCGTGTTCTTTGCTCTCCAGGGTGAGGAGAAATGAGCTTCTGCTGCTCAGCACAGCCAGCCCAGCTCCTCCTGCAGCCTCTGCCACAGCCTCAGAACCACCAAACTGCAGCTTTAAATTCACTTACATTTCAATTTAAACCCACACACATCCAACCCCTCCCGCCCCTCAGGCTCATCCCCCTCCTTCCCCCATCGGACTCACCTCGGGGTGCAAAAGTCAAGTGGTACCTGAAAGACCAAAGAGAAAAAAAGAGTGGTTAAGACACGTTATTCTCTCAGAGATCTGTCCCAGCCTCATGAACAAGTGACAGAGGGGAGAATCCTGCCAGGAACCCACGGAGTGGGTAACACAAATTCCGGGCAGGAAGCTCCAGGAGGAATTGGGATGTCCCCTATCCCTGTCCAAGGTCAGCTTGGAGCAACCTGGGCTGGTGGAAGGTGCCCCTGCCCATGGCAGGGGGTGGCACTGGGTGAGCTCTGAGGTCCCTCCCAACCCATTCCATGATTTTGTGAACTCCCATCCACTGGAACGGGTCTCCTTCTCCAAACACGAAGGTTTCTGTGACCTTTTGCTGCACAGCCTGAATTAAGGACTTCCAAAGGTCCCTTCCAACCCAAACTATTCCCTGTCCTCGTCTCACACCTCCCCTGCAGCAGCAGCACCACAGAGGGGGCAACACACGCCCTGCCCACGCCAAAAAAACCTCATTTCTTCCCCTCCCTCGCACTTGGGGCTCATCTTGGGTTGAAATCAGAGTCATTTTAATAAAGGAACCAGCACTGGGGAGTTTTGGAAGCGGATCAAGGGCCGGGGATAAACCACAAAGTGACCCATTCACAGGCAAGATGTGTAACAAAGGCTCGGTCTATAGGCACTGGTGGCAAGAATCCAGTGTGTAAAAACCCAATCAATTTGTTTTCCTCATTAAAAAGCTTTCATGAAGAAAATGATTTAACACAAACATCCGAGCTACTGACGCAGATTAATTAGGAAACAACGGCGGAATCCTGATTAAGGGGCATAATATTTATTTGACTTGTTTGCTTTGGACGAAAAGAGAAAAAATTAAAGGACGTGCAGAGGCAGAAGAGACTTTGCTGGGGGGTAAATGACAGCTGTGGGATGGAGGGAAGAGCCACAGCACTGTGCTTGGGGCTGCACGTTTCTCTGGGCCTTTGGATGCTCCTGGCAGTGGTTCCCAAATTCTGCAAGGAGCTCTTTCCTCTCCCATCCCACATTTTCCCCCCCGAGCCCAGAGAGGCCACACCACCCGCCCGAGGTCAGGGTGTCACAACAGCAGCTCCACCTCTTGCTTTCCAATCAGCTTTACCTGTTATTCAACCTTGGCTTTGAGGTTTCAATCATTTATTCAACATCTGAGCTGAGAAACCTCCACCCCGGGCTCTGCCCGAGCTCCCCAAACCCCCCAGCCCCGAGAGCTGAAATACTTTTGTCTCCTGAACAGACAAGGACAGCGAAAAAAAAAAAAACCAAAAAATCGCTTCTTGCTCCGTGAACTTTTGTCTCTTGTGCTTGAGAGACTGTCCTAATCTCCCCTGCACATGTTTTAGTGATAACATTTACTGCACCGGGGCCAAAATGATTTTCTGTCACTTGTAATTCCAGTTCAATAAAAGTATAAGAGCTTTGTTTCTAACCTCTGTCATTTTTAATACAGTAAAATGGCTTAAAAAAAAAATGTAAAATTGAGTTCCATTTCCTACCGGACCAGCAAAGCCCATGTTAAGCTTTGCTCTGATCAAATTTAAGGCAAGGAGGGGGGAAATACCAAAAACATGCTTGGCTTTGGCCTCTTTTTCTTTTTTTTTTTTAAGCATAAGGAAACAGTCAAAAATTCTAATCTCATCAGATCAGGAGATGTCTTTAATCTCCAGCTTTGATCATTTGCACTCTGGAAAGGCTTAAGCAGAGAATGAAAGTTTAGTTTAAAATTTAATCGGGAGTGGGAGGAAAATGGTCTTGTTCTTACAGAAGATGGAAGAGTAATGACCCAATTCCTTCCTCTGCCACTGACTGCATGGAAACCTTGAATAAATTACTGACCTTAAGAGTGCACAAGGTACTGAAAATACCGGGGCACCACATCCAAGTCTTTTCACTGCACAGAATTTTTCTTTCCGCTCTGTGTTTCCCCCACCCTTTCCTGCAGGCAACCTCAGCCTCGGCTCATCACCCAGTTCTCTCCTCACCATTTTCACAGGTGGCCAAAATATTCGTTTCTTTTTCTTTTCCCTGCAAGAAACGCAACGATTTGGGCAAAACACCCGTTTTTGCTTCAAGCACCTCAGGGGTTTAATTCAAAACCAGCCGCATCCCTGGGTCCTGAGCGTGATAAAATCAGAATAAATCGAGTTTCTGTGCAGCAGAGGAGGAGGAATCGCTCAGCAGCAGCAGGTTCTCACCTCGGGCCCTTCTCCAGAGAGCTTGAGGCCAATTAACGCTTTTGTTCCCAATTAACACAGCGCCGAGGAGCACTGTGAGTTACTCCACACGCCCATCTGCGGGTAACAGGCACTTACACAACATTTCCTCCTCCAGCAGGTTTGCCCCGAAAGCTGCAGCCCAGCAACATCTCCCAGCAAATAATTAACAATATCCTGTAATTGCTCCACACCCGTCCCCCCCTGAGCCAGCTGAACTCAGAAACCAAAGGGCTGCTCCTTCTTTACTTTGGGATCAGCTTGACATTTTCATCCTTAATAAACAGTTTTTTAGGTCTCACAAGCACCAGCAAAAGCTTCTCGCTCGTTTTAACGAGAGAGTTTGGGAACAGGGGATGGATTTGGTCATGGCTTGACTGTTTTCTTTTAAGCACATGATTAAAAAGGCTCCTGTGCCCCAGAAATAATCCCCCAGGAGGAAAATCTGTTCAAGGCCAGGCTTGGAGCAACCTGGGAGAGTGGAAGGTGTCCCATGGGATGGAATTGGACGATCTCTGAGGTCCCTTCCAACCCAAACCATCCCGGGATTCCATGGAATCACAGCAAAGAGCTTCCAGCCCTACAACAGGAAGGTTCAATTCACACACCAGACCCTAAAACAGCAGAGGGGAAACGGGAAAATCTCCTGTCAAAGGATGAACAACCTGGAGCAGAACGAGCCCCTCAGGGATTTTTGGTGCTTTATGTGCAGGGAGGAACTCGCCCAAAAACGTCTCATTTCCACTCCAAAGCCAAAGGACTTGTGATGTGCTGCCAGGAGCGTAACAAGAGACATCCTACAAGCATTTCCCCCTCAGTGGGGGGAAATTTTCCCAACAAACCACCCACCTCTCCCACCTCAGCCAGGTTTCAGAAGCCACAGATTTGTTCTGCTCCAAAAACACCGACTGACGTGGGGATCTGCCCTCAGCAGGCAAACAGAGGGACTCTCTCCTGGGAATGTTGGTGCTCTTTGCTCCTGAAAAACACACAGGCTCCACTTCTAACCCAGACCCAACAAAACTGCAGCTGAGCTGTGCCAGCAGAGCTCCCAGGGGCAGCTCCCACGAGCAGGAGCAGAAGGAAACGCTGCTGAGGAGGGAGAAGGAGGCACAGAACAGGCAGGGCTGCCAGAAAACCTCCTTCCCAACAGGAACCCTCCAGCCTGGAAACACAACTAGTGATGTGCTGGAAGGAGCAGAACCTTCTGCTGCCTCCCAGGAGGGAAAGCTGGTTCCAGGAGCTGGCTCACAAACCTCAGCTTTGCACTGGTTTGGAACAGGAGCAACACCAGGATGGGCACCTGGGAGGTTGGAAAATCGAGTTCTCCAAATCCTCCCCCCTCCTTCCAGGTCTGCTGTGGGATGGATTCACCTCCAGGAACTGGCTTTTCATCCCGGGGACAGTGATGCTTCCAGGGCTGGCCAAGCAGAAAAAGTCACTTTAACGCTCCTCTCACATCACCAGCAGGGTTTAAACCAAGGAAACACAGAAATATCCCTTCCTGCTCCAAAAGGAAGGGCTGACAGAGCCCTGGGATACACAGGGATGAAACTCCCCCCTGGGTCAGTATTTCCCCTGCCACACTGGGTCTAGATTTGCACTCTGGTGCAAGGACAGGACTTGTGTTTTCTTGGAGCACCAAGATAATTTGGTTTTATTCCTGCATTCCCAACCTTTACACAGCTCAAGCAGATCTACCCCAGGCCCCTCATCCTCTGCTGTTGTCATGGGAAGAGTCCCAAATCCCACCAGCGCCCAGAAATCCAGGAAAACACAGAATTAACGCACGCCCTCCTCCCAGCCACAGAAAGTTGCTGACCAGCAGCAGTAAATCAGGCATCAAACCTGCTCCATTTGGGGCCAGGAGCAAAAAAAAAAAAAAAAATCAGTGTCTGAAATCTCTGTGTTAAGCAGGGGGTCAAACTTGATGGGCATAATGGTCTCTCTGCAGCTCTGAAGTCTCTAAAAGTCTAAACCCCACTTTCCTCTCAGACTCAATTGCAGCAGGAACCATAAAGTCAGGTTTCAATCAAATTTCCTGCATTTTCCTGTCCAATTAAGAGCACTAATATCACCGCAGATGTCATTAAATTAGATATTTTTGAGACAGCCTAATTTGTTCGGTGCGCGGCGTTCGCCGGGTTTTAATGTTTGGAGAGGAAAAATAATAATAATAATAATAAAAAAATCGATGCTGTACAGGATTTCAGGCAGGGGAAAAAAAAAAATGAAACGAGATGAAAATGGGATTGGGGAGCTCAACCATTAGCAAAGCCAGTTAGAAACCACTTCAAATGCATTTCTCAGCTCAGTGTTACACGGGAGCAGCAGCAGCAGCGAGGCAAAGACTCCGGTTACAGGGTTTCAATCATTTCCAGGGCTCGGGTTTCAGATTAACAAGGAAATGGAGGGGGGGGAAACAGGGGTAATTTTATCAGCTGGGCTGGAAAACGATGCAAATGATGGCAAAAAGCCTGAGCCAGGAGGCACCAAAGTGAATTAAAGGGGCAGAGGGAAGAGCCACGCTCAGCACAGGTGGAGAGGAAAAGCAGGTGGGGTGGGTGGGATGGAGAGAGAGAGAGAGAAATCCAGGTACAACAACTCCAGCATGGAAGAGCAGAGACACTGCTGCCCTCAAAGGGGAAAGGATCTTTCCTTCTTCCCTTCTGGACTTTTATTGGAGGGAAAGGAGATTTGATCCAATGTAAATATTGCTTTACCATAGGAGAGATATAGTTAGAATTGTGTATGTAGTGTCTTATAATAGTTATTTGTGTGATAATTGTAATATAATTCCCTTCCCCCCATATTGAGTCTTGTGTCTGGAAAACCCCCCTCGCACTGGGGTGAGTTGTGGGAGGGGGGCTTGGACTTGGAAATTGGATTTTTGGGGGTCTCAAAGCACCACAGTGGGATAAAGCTGAGCTGGATTTGTGCCCCTGCCACGCTGACACTGAGAATTCCTTCTTTAAAATAAGGGGGCAAAAGAAAATCCCATCCTGAGATTACGGGATAAATCGGGAACGTCCCCCCAGAAACCTGAAAAAGAAATCCCGTCAGCAGGGTCGGGATTAAATCCTGGAACCCCCAGGAATGTCCAGGAATTCCTGTGCTCCCAGGGCAGGGCAGGAGGGGCTTCACACCCCCATCAACACCCTCTGGGGGTCCTCAAACCAACCCCCCACCCCAAGCAGCACCAACATCTCCCCCCACCGAGGGCAAAAAACAACCCGAGCAGCTCATTTTTAGGCTCAAAAACGCGAATTAACCCCCCAATTACCCGGCGCTGAAGCCACAGGGACTCGCCTTTTTTTTTTCCCCCTCTCCCCTTTCAGAATAAATCTGTATTTAATGGGCACGGGAAGCGCCAACGAAACCCTGCTCAGCGAGAGCGTTTCCTCGCCGAGCAGATAAATTCCAGCTCTCGGAAGAAGGTGAAGGAGGAGAAGCAGCACTTTTGCCTAATTAAGGACGATGCGGTGGGGCCGCGGTCCGGCCCCGGCGTTAATGGGCGCAGCTCAATTATCTGCCCATCAGGTCACATCCTTAAATCCCTTTTTATCTTGGTATCGCACATTATTCAGCCTAATGAGTTTAATAGCGGGAGGAATTACAGGCAGTACATTTACCCTAATGAAGCAAAATTACCCTGAAATCGCGTTTTCTTTCGTTTCCATCTCGAAAACTTTCAAGTCGGGCCGAAAATTGAAGTGATAAATGCAGTTCACACGGGTAGGAGTTTATCAAAACAGGCCTGTTTTCTCCCCAAAACCGACCATTTCTGCAAGTCAGACTGAAGGAGAGGATGGAAACGTCCCCAGGAGCATCTCAGGCCCCTCTGGATTCTGCTCAGCATTGAAACAGTTCTCTCTTATTTCTCTTTTTTTTTTTTGCTCCCTAATAAGTCAAATCCTCTTCCACTTTCTTATATGGAAATCCTGGCCTGGCAAATTTTTTCCTAATAATCTCTTTGTATTTATTTTTATATATATTTCTCTATATTATATGTATTTTGTGTATTGTATATTATAATAGCTATTATTATATACTTTATAGTCTTCATATATTATATATAAATGTTTATATAAACAAATGTCAGATAATTCAAATATATTAATATTCTATATATTAATACATAATTATTAATAATTAATTATTAGCATGTAGAATTATTTTATTCCACAATAGATTATAATATATTTACATTTGAATTTATTATATTTCAATATAATTTACAATGACATTAGAATGTATATAAATATACTGTATAATTTAGATATGTATATAAAATATATATGTATGTATATGTACATTAAATATTTGTATTATATACATATATTAATTATATATCTACATAAAATATTTGTATTATATACATATATTAATTATATATCTACATAAAATATTTGTATTATACACGTATATTAATTATATATCTACATAGAATATTTGTATTATGTATATATATTAATTATTCTATATATTTATTTACATCTATTTATGTTTTATATATGCGCTTATATATATAATGGTTGCATGTAATATGTTTGGTTTATATGTTTATTTATGTTAATTTTAAGTGTCCCGTGTTGGACACTTCCAGGTGATGTCCTGGCCTGCCAAGGGCAAGAAATGTGTATTAAAACAAATTCTTGGTGGTTTTTTTTTCTCCTGGAGGGTCGGGGGTGACTCCAGTGTGACCAAGTGCTCGGGTTTTGTGTCTCCACGTGAGAGGAGCCCTATAAAGACCTGCAGCCGAATTCCAGGAGCCTGAATTCCAGCTCCTGAGCCTGGCTCGGGATGAAGCTCTTCCCCCTTGCAGACACACGTGTCTCTCCTCAGCAGCCCAGCACTTTCCTCGTGTTCCATCAGGAACCCGAAGAATGAAACCCTACCCACACCCCCCGAGGGCTGCTGGGGGGAGGCAGGAGCTTCCTGAAGGCAGCAGAGGCTGCTGATTTCCTGCACACCCACCACAAAAGCCACAGGAGGCTCCCCGAGGAGCCAAACCCGGCCCCCAGAGCGGGACCTGCTCAGATCCTCTCCCATCAAACCATTCCAGTAAATGTCCCAGCACAAATCACTGCATTAATGGCTGGGGGCAGCACGAGGATTGTCTGTGGCCTCTGCTCTCTCCCCCCTTTCCAAGCAGTAAAGCCCAGTCGGGGATCAGCAGCGCCCTGGAGGGTCTTGGCTCAAGGGTCTCACTTTCCCCTCCTCGAGTACCTGCAATTTATTTCAATCAGCAGCAGGACTGAGGCCCCACATCTTAACCTGAGCATCCAGGAGGGATTTCACATCACCTCTCCTCCTGCTAAGGCTGCTGCACCACTCCCACTGCTTTTTTTTCCAAGGGCTGCTGCACCACTCCCACTGCTTTTTTTTCCCCCCCCCGAGGTGATTTGGTTCTAAAAAAGCTTCATCCCAAATTGTACCCTTGGGCTGAGGAAGGGCTAAGAGCCAAGGCTGGGTTCTGTGTCACAGCATCAGCTCCAGGACCTAAAAAAGCTGCTCCTTTTTTGAGCAAACCAAAGCCAAACAACCTCTGGGAAGCCAGAAATCCACGGACCAACAGCCACAGCAGCACCTCATCCCACTTCTCCAGCCCCACTCACAGCTCTGACAGCACAGGAAGACAGAGACCACCTACCCCAGGAGGCAAGAACAACCCAGAGCTCCCAACTTTGCCAGCTGCCCTCCCACATTTATCAAGTTTGGTGCTATTTGGGTTTAATTCCTTAAAACCAGACCCAGAGCTGCACTTCATGGAGACACAGATTTGCCCCTGGGGAAGCTGAGTGCCCTCAGGACACCGGGGAAAAAAGGAAAAAAAAAATCCAAAAATCTTCCCTGATGTCTGAGTACTTCAGAATCCTGCTTACTTAACTTCTCCCACCCAGGATTCCTGCCTATAGGACTTTTTCAGGGGGATCACACCAGCAAAGAGGCAACAGAGCCCTTTTCCTGCCCCGTCACAGGACACTGCTGCACCCACAGCCCCCCACTCTGCCATCAGACAAGCTCCAGCCCCCTTTTCCAAAGGCTTCCATCTTCTGCATTCAGCTTGTTTCAATTATTCAGGGCAACCCAGGCTGATAATTACACAGTCCCGAGCTGCTGAGTAAAACTGATGCTTAATTAGCCAGCGGGAAAGATCGATTAAGATCCAGCGGGGTATCTTGCAAAAGTTCTTCAGTGGGACTGCAGGGAATAAAAGTCTGGCTGTGCCCTTCCAAAGGATAAAAATCCTCCTCTTCTCAGGGACTCGACAGCAGTTTTATTTAAACTGGCTGCTCGGCTCAGGCAGCCACCCTGAGCTTTATGGCCAGGCCTCAGCACCGAGTGACACAACTCACAGCTCGTAACCAGAGCGTCGACAGCGAGCTCTGCAGCACATTGCCAGCCAAAAACATAACCCAGCTGAGGCCTAAAGTTTTATTTAAGCCTTGGGCAGCCTGATTTCTGGTTGGGTTTGGTTTTTTTTTTTTTTTTTGTTCCTCGGTTTTCCCCTCAGAACAATAGGAAAAAAAAAAATAAATTAAGTTTGCTTCCTTCGTTTCTCCAAATGATGCATCTCGTGTTCTTACCGTTCTGGGAACAGTCCTGAGGACACAAGGCTTTAAAATCCAGGTCTGACCTGGGTTCTAAGTCAATAAATCCCCTTCATTCTTTTTTTGCTGGATCAAAGTCCAGACAAGACGTTCTGGAGCTCAGGAGCCCCCCTGTGAAACGGATACTTTGAGCAGCAAATCCACAGCACGAATCTCTGCTCACAGCTATTGATTTACCCACAGACTTCAGTGATGGATTTTCTCCACAAAAAACCCTCTCTGGAACAAGGGAGGAGGAGGAACAGGAGAGGATCAGAGACCCCACATGAAAAGAGCTGCACATTCCCAGCCCAAGGCAGCGTTTTTTCACTTCGAAATGCACAAATTCCCAACAAAATAACGACGATTTTCCAGACAACCACAAACTGGTTAACTGGGAGTGTAAAAACCAGTGGTCTTATTGCACCAAGCCCTGAATGTCCATAGATTTTCAAAGCATGGGGCCAACTCTACCAGCACAAAGTACCCCAGGATGTGCCACCATTCTTTGATTAGAGAGGAATTCAGAGAACACTGACCTGGCTTTGACTCTCTGGATACCCAGAAGAATGGCATCCCTCTGCTCCCTGGCTTCAGCACTCAAGTCCTCGTTCTGCAGCCCTTCTGCCAGGTACTCCTCAGCATCTGGGAAGAAGGAATTACAGGTTAAAACTCAGAGATCCTTAAAACTCAGAGATCCCTGTTCCTGGCTAAGAAACCCAGAGCCCTCGAGGCACCAGCCCAGTCTGAGCTAAAGACACGGGTCAGTCAGTCTGAGGACTTGATTTGGAGAAGTGAAGCCCTGGAAGTGATTAAAAAGGATCTAAATATTGCCTGTGATGACAGAGCTTCTCTCCAATTGCAACAGTACACAAGGCAAATAAACAAGTGAAAAGAAACTTTTCACTTTGGAACCTTTTCACTGCTGGCAAAAGCAGAAGAGAGGATGAGGAAGGTGAAGTGAAAACGTGACCAGACCAAGTTCAACTCCACCTGCCTCTGTGCTGCCCCAAACCCTAAATATCTAATGCCAAAAGCCTTTCACAGCAGCAAAGACACAGGAGTGGTTCTGCCATTCAGGGAGGATCCAAAGCATTCCTAAAACCAGTGCAAGGTATCCACTAACACTCCAAAATCACCCTGATCTGGGATTTTTCACCCCGAAACCCAGGTTGGTCGTGCACTTGTGTCACAGGGTGGGTTCTCCTGCAGGGTTGTTGCTGGACTCCCAACCCCCTGTGCCTGCTCAGACAAAAGCAGACACGACAGTTCTCCCACCTGGAAAAACCACATCTGTGTGCAGAGATCCGACCTGAACCGCCAGGCAGAAAGGATTAAGCGCCTTCTATTTGCATAAATATTTATGTTCTTTACGGGGAAACCGAAAGAAAAACCAACAAGCTCAAGAAAAACCAACAAACTCGCGGAGAACAGAACAGTTCCACCCCCACCTGCTCCGTGCAGAGCACCAGCCTCGTGCCTCACTCCTCCTTCAGCAAAGACTGGCTTCATCCAAAGCTCTGCTGTTGTACATCCACAGGCCCCTCCAACCTTTAACTCCCACCCCACGCTGTGCCACTAATGGCAGTTTAATATCCTGCTTGCAGAGACTTCCAGCTCCTCCTGCCTGGGCTGCCAGCCCGGTGCCAGCAGCGTTTAGCACAGCCCGGGCACCTGCAGAGCTCCCCAAAACCAGCCCCTCCACCTGCGGGCACGGCTCGAGATCAAAATTAAAGGGTTTTTTCCTGTTAAAAACGCGATCCCCTCGTTTCTTTGTGCTGGGCCTGTTCGTGGTGTGCCCGAAGGTTCAGAGCAGGGGAGGGGGGGAAATAAAAAAGGTTTTTGAAGCGAAGGTCACGAGGAAGGACGTGGAGGGGGAGCAAGGCTGGTGCTTGGGCATCCCCCAGGAACAGGGCCCTCTTCCTTGGCCTCAGAGGGGCAGGGGCACTCAGCTCTGCCCACAGCAGCCTGGGAAGAGGGAGTGACTGCAGAGTGTGACTCTCGTCTCCACAACAGCCCAGTTCTCCTTTTGGGGTTTATTCAGCTGAAAGCACCCTTTGCCATGGGAGCACCTGCTAATTACCACATTCCTGCCAAATGCAGGGTCCTGCAGGTCCTCACCAGCTCCTGCCTCTGTGTCCCTGCCTTTCCTCCTGCCAGGAGGGCTCCTGACCCCCGGGAACCAGGTCTGAGCCCATCAGCCACAGCCACCCCTTCCCAGGGGAGAAACAGGGCTTGGAGCCTGAACACAACCCCAGGAGAGCAAAATATCCAAGCACAGCCCCTCAAGGGTGGGGATGAGACTGTTCCCAAGGGCCTGGGGGGACAGGACAAGGGGCAGTGGCTTCAAACTGACAGAGAGGAGGTTTAGATTGGATATTAGGAAGACATTCCTTCCTGTGATGGTGGTGGAACAGGCTGCCCAGAGAAGCTGTGGCTGCCCCATGGAGGTGTCCAAGGCCAGCTTGGACAGGGCTTGGAGCAACCTGGGATAGTGGAACCACCCCCATGGCAGGGGATGAGACTGGACAAGATTTAAGGTCCCTTCCAACCCAAACCATTCCATGATTCCCTGACCCACAGCCCCAGCAGATGGACAGCAACCCTCGAGCACAGCATCACTGCCAACCCCACACCTGCACCCAGCAGCAGTCTGGGAGCTCCAGGAGCACAGAGATTCCAGGCAAAAATGCCTGTTCCTACAAACTCACTGCTGGTACTTTAACCCTGGGGTAAGACCCAGGCTTTGCCAATCCCAGGCCAATCTTCTAACCCCGAGGCTCAAATTCATTTTCGGTCTCTCCCTCTGCACTTTTAATTGTACACCCAAGGTACTGGACCAGCTCAGGACAGGTTTAAAGATGCTGGGGCTTAAATCACAAATGCCACAGAAAGCACCCAAGCACATCTATCTAAGCCCAAAGAGCAGATCTTGCTCTGAGGAGCCTCCTCAGAACAGATGAGGCCGAGGGGACAATTTATTCTATACAAGCATAAAAAAACAAGGCAGCAGAAATGGCCCAGCAAGAGAAGCTACAGACAGAAAAAACACAGTGAGAGAAGAGGCGAGGAAAACAAACTGCTCCCAGAACTGCTGCAAATCCCAGTTACCACCCCCCGTGTCATTTTTAAGCTCAGATTAACTCCGTGAGCGCACGATTAGCCCCTAATACAGCATTTACTTACTGGGATGTCAGCCCAGATCAGCTGCTGGATAAGTTATAGGAGGAGCTGGGTGGCTCCTGCAGAGCAGGCAGAGCCCCCTTTCCCAGCCAGCCCCGATGTTTATAGCAGCAGGAAATGAAAAAGAAAAGCCCTGGCCATAAACTCTCCGAGTGGCTCAGGAAGAGCAATGTGTGAGCAGCTCGAGAGTAAATCACCCTAATGTTGGTTTTACTGCTTGTCAGTAACGTTATAGCCTTGATGTTTATGGATGGCTCTCCCAGATCCACTTGGAAAGTTTACAGGACTCTCCTCCTCCTTTCCTGAGGCTAAAAAAGGTAAAGAGAGAGAGGAGGGAGAGGAAAAAAAAAAAAATAGTGGAGATTTCATCAAGTGTTTCAGGGGAGCTCCTAGAGGTGATTGCAGTTCTGCACTTTAATCCTGCAGGAGATGCCCAGCATCCTAAGAATTATGTCACAACCACTGAAGTCCAGGTAGCAAATAACCTTTTAATGGCAGCACTAAATTCTGGGAGTTAATCAGCACTCAATGAGCAGGGCTGAGGGGGATTAGGGTGCCCTGGGTATTCTCTCCACGTTCAGTTGGTTTTTTCACTCTTTTCTACTCCTCTGCCACCAGAAATCCCACACCCCTGGTGCAGTGGAACCAGTCCCACAGGATCAGAGAATGCTGAGCCAACCAGCCTGTTCCAACACTTCACACAATCCCCCTCCTGCAGGTTATCACCCCTGGGTGGGAAAAATGAGTTTAAAGAAGGGTTTAGGACACCCATCAACACTGAGAGCACAGATCCCCTGAGCTTCCCTGGGACTGCACTGATATTTCCAGGATGTGTCCCAGGACAGGCAGGGATTTGGGAAGGTTGGTTGGATCATCTCATCCCACCTGCCTAAATAAATCTGTGAACTATTTATTGCACAAGGTGTTTCTTGAGCTCCTCTGGAAGCTCAAGAAAAGGATGTTTTAATTGTGAAACAATATTTTACAGGTGGGCCTTCCAGCTTTTGGGGGGCTGAGGGAGAGGAAACCTTGGGAACAGAAGGAACCTTCATCCATCCCCCTGCACTGGACTCAGTGGGACACTTTCCCATGCAAGGAACAAGAGGGGGGAACCTTCCCAAAATTTCTGCTTCCAAGTCTCAACCCCAATTCCCTCATATTTAAATTTTGGAGCTGCTCATTGTGCTGCTGACTGGGGCTCACCAGCTCTCACCAAACAGCATTTCAGTGTTTATTTTTCCAACAGCTCTGCCCTCAGCCACCCCCAAGCTTTGCTTGGTGCTCCTGGGGCCCAAACTCCCCCAGGAAAAGCAGCTTTTCCAGCCCCAGCACCCGAAAGCAAGAGGCTCCAGGAGGCAGGTGAAGGGCAGGGAATCTGATTGACTTTGCTCCTCCAAACAGAACCAGCAGCACTGTGTTTGGCAGAGATGTATCACATTTTCAGAGCTGCTCTGTCAGCCTTCAGGAGGAATCTGTGCCAGCAAGTATGAAACACTCTTTAAAAAATAATAAAAAAAAGAAGGCAGTTTGAAGAGAGACCTGACTGAGCCAATCTGTATATATATAAATATATATATAAATATATATATAATCTGTATATATATCATATATAATCTGTATATATAAATATATATTTAATCTGTATATATAAATATATATTTAATCTGTATATATAAATATATATTTAATCTGTATATATAAATATATATAATCCATATCTATTATATATAATCCGTATATATATAAATATATATTTTTAAATATATATTTATATATACCTATATCATAGAATACTTTGGGTTGGAAAGGACCTTAAAGCCCACCCAGTGCCACCCCCTGCCATGGCAGGGTCACCTTCCACCAGCCCAGGTTGCTCCAAGCCCTGTCCAACCTGGCCTTGGACACTCCCAGGGATCCAGGGACAGCCCCAGCTCCTCTGGGCACCCTGTGCCAGGGCCTCCCCACCCTCCCAGGGAAGGATTTCTTCCCCAAATCCCATCTGCTCTGGCAGTCTGAAGCCATCCCCCCTTGTCCTGTCACTCCAAACTCCTGGAAATGGTCTCTCTCAAGCTCCTTGTTGGCTCCCTTCATGTACCAGAAGGCCACAATTAGGTCACCCCAAAACCTCCTCTTCTCCAGGTTGAGAATATATAACATATAGAGAAAATAATAAATAAAATATATTTAAATATATATAAAAATATACATAAAATCCACCATTCCCAGCCTGCAGAGCTGGAAGCCTCCTCAGCCACTGGAAGGCCTCAAGACCATACAGATTGTTAAGACACAGCAAGTTTGATGCAGAGGTATGTGACATGCAATTAATCTCCATTCATAGCCTGCTCCACCTGTCAGCAAACAAAGGCTGAGCTTTAGGAGGAGATCTGAAGCCTTCAATTAAAAGCAGTCAGCTAACAAGAAAATAATCTAAGTTAAAGGAAGGTGGCAGGTGCAGAAATGAGTTGTTTACAGAAGTGTCAGCCCCGAACAATAAAGGGCTGCACGTCAAAAAATGTGAAAGGGTGAACTTCAGCAGAGCCCCCGGGATTAAAAACCAGAGGAGAGAAAACCTCCAGCTCCATCTGGGGGAAGACACAAAGTGTTTGGGAGCGAGATCTGATGGGCTTGGGGGCTCCACAGGGAGGGACAGACACCAGCTGGAAGTTATCAGAGAATCACAGAATCCCAGGATCAGCTGGGTTGGAAGGGACCTCCAAGACCATCAAGTCCAACCCTTGATCCAACCCCGCCGTGGTTCCCAGCCCATGGCACTGATGCCACATCCAGTCTGTCCTTAAACACCTCCAGGGATGGAGAATCCACCCCTTCCCTGGGCAGCCCATTCCAAGGGCTGAGCACCCTCTCTGCAAAGAAATTCTTCCTAATCTCCAACCTAACCCTCCCCTGGCACAGCTTGAGACCGGGGTTGAAGCTCTCCAGAAGGCACATCCCCACGAGCTGCACATTCCCAACGGGACTCACCACCGGCACATCTCAGACCCGGAGCCAGCAGTGCCCCAGCCCCGGGGAAGCTGCAGAGGGGGCTCAGTGCAGCCCACCAGCTGCTCCCACCCTTCGTCTCGCCCTGACGGTGCTCAGAGGTGGAGCCTCCTCACCTTTCCAGGAAGCTCTCACTGAGGACATATTTTGGCCACGCCAGGAGAAACCTCTCAATCTTCCACACACTCGGGCTCTGGGACCACCAGAAAACTCCCCCACCCCTAACACACACACACGGACCCTCGGGGCAGCTCCTGAAAAACGGGAGCACAGCCCCAAACCCGCCGGGGCAGGCAGGGCAGCCACGTGTCCTAAACGCTCGTCAGGGGCAGAGGCAGCGAGGCCACACACAACCCGAGGACCCCAAACCACCAGCCTTGCAGAGGAAACCCCCCCAGTCCTTCCACTGCTCCCCCCGACCCGGCCCAGCGAGGTGCAAAAAGCTTTTCGGCTCCTTCCCCCGCAGCCCCGGCGGGTTCCCCCCGCTGAGCAGACGAGGGGCCAGGAGGGATTTGCCGTTACCTTCCAGGAGCCTCTGGATCTCCTCTGGGATCATGACACCTCCCAGCCTCCTTCCCACGGGAGCCAAACGTGCCGCGCCCGCTCCCGTCCCGGGGGGAGGGCAGGGACAGAGCCACAAAGGAAGCACAGAGGGCGGGGACACCCCAAAAAACAGTAGGAGGAACCGCTGGGCTCTGCCCGGCTACCACCTCCTCCTCTTATAACCTCTGCGGGACCTCCTTCCAGGCAGCCGGGTCGCCCAGGTGGTGTCCCGAAAATCAGAGCTCCACCCAAGGAGCTGCCGAGGCCCCCGATCCCCGCCCGGCAACGGCCCAGCTGAACCTGCCCCTCATCAGCCTCTCCGTGGGGAGCCATCTCCCTCTCCATGGGGAGCCATCTCCCCCCAGGAGCTCAACTCACAACACCTGGCCCCGGACTGACCCTCCCGTGCCTGGCTGGGTTCGTTCCAGGCTCCCTCCTCTAATCCTGATGCACGGGGGAAGAACGTGGTGCTTTGGCTGCTCTGCAATAAAACTTCCCCTCTTCCTGCCTCCTGCACAGGGAGGGGGCTGCACTGGGAGAGCTGTTTGGGTTTCTGGCCCGGAGAAAGAACAGGGCTGTGCACTGGGACGTGTTTTATGGCAGCAATAAATGCAAACTGAGCTCTGCAAACCAGCAGTGCCACTGCAGCAGGTTAACCCCCAGCCCTGCCTCTGCTCCTCTCCCACAGCTGTGAATCAGCACAAGCTCATAGAGGGGGTACCAATGTTATTTTTTTATTTTTCATTCTCGCATTCCCAAATTTCAGGCTCGGTGTTGCCAAATCCAAAGGCTGGCTGAAGCTCAGCAGTGATTTCCTACCCAGTTTAACGTTTCCCACAGGTGAAGTGCTCAGGATTCTGTCCTTCCTTTGCAATATCCTGGTATCAAACAAATATTTATTATTATTATTGCTCTCCTCCTGCCACAGCAACGATCACGAGCTGGGAAAACAAAATCCAGAGGGTAAAGGAAAATAAAAGTGTGCACTGGGATCTGCCCCTTGGCTTCAGTGGGATTTAATGCCATGCTCAGAGGAGGAGCATCATTCCAAACAGTTGGAGGATCGGATCCTTGCAGCTCTCTGGATGCAGCACCTGGATGCAGCAGGTCTGGGATAAAGGAAACACGGGAGAGATTCCAAGGGACAGATTCCACATTTGCCCAGAGCTGCTTGCTCGGTTCAGTCAAAGCAATCTGGTGGTTCAGGCTCCTCTCACGCCTGGGAGAGAAGCCTCGGGTGTGGAGGAGATGGGAGTGCACGGGAGGAGGATGGAGCTGGGCTTTGATCATCCTCGTGGGTCCCTTCCAGCTCGGGATGTTCCATGGTTTTAGGAGGGAGATGCTCCTCCATGTGCTGTCAGGTGCCGACGTGCTCTGTGACCCACTTCCTGAGACCAGTGGGTGAAACAAGGCAAAGACTGTTATGCTTTTAGTTACCAGCACAAATCAGATTAAAAACAGGTACAAGACGAAGCCCAGGCCTTTGTGGGTTTGGCTTTGGGGCCGTGCCAGCAACTCTGGTGTTCTGGAGCAGAAGCAGAAACCCCCGGAGCAGCTGCCAAGTTCTTTTGGGACTTTTTTGGTCGAAATGTGCCTCTTTATGCACGGGCACAGCACCTCACTGCCTGCCATACAAATAACACTTGTCAGGAGGGATGATTTTAATGGAGGAGTGAAGGCACCGTGACCGTGAGCAGCTGATTTACCCGAAGGCTCTGCTCTGCTTTCTGTGGGTTCTCGTGTCTCCAGTCCCTCTGTGACAACACTGCAGTGGCAGCTGCCACTTGGGGTTCAGTCAGGGAGAAGAGGAGACACTGTGTTTCTTCTCAGTTGCTCTCCAGATCTGGGAGAAGAAGCCCAGCACTCCTGATCTGCAGCTCAGCAGTGATTTCCTGCCCCAGTTTGAGATTTCCCACAGGTGAAGTGCTCAGGGTTCCATCCTTCCTTTGCAATATCCCGGTATCAAAACAAATATTTATTATTATTATTATTATTATTGCTCTCCTCCCGCCACAGTAACGATCACGAGCTGGGAAAACAAAATCCAGAGGGTGAAGGAAAATAAAAGTGTGCACTGGGATCTGCAGATCTGGAGGCAAAGCTCACGTCTGACATCACCCACCCAAACTTCCAGGTTTCCTACTCCGAGTAAATCCAGTTTCTGGCCCTCCCCCTTCACTCCCCTACAGTGACAACACCTCTGCAGTTTAACCTGGATTTTAGGGCGAGAAATTGTGCACCTACACTGACATCACCTCTGCAGCATAACCTGGATTTTGGGACAAGAAATTGTGCATCTACCCTGACATCACCTCTGCAGCATAATTTGGATTTTAGGGCAAGAAATTGTGCACCTACCCTGACATCACCTCTGCAGCATAATTTGGATTTTAGGGCAAGAAATTGTGCACCTACACTGACATCACCTCTGCAGCATAACCTGGATTTTGGGACAAGAAATTGTGCATCTACCCTGACATCACCTCTGCAGCATAACCTGGATTTTGGGACAAGAAATTGTGCACCTACCCTGACATCACCTCTGCAGCATAACCTGGATTTTAGGGCAAGAAATTGTGCACCTACCCTGACATCCTGCAGCGGATGCAGAGCCCTCAAAGCACAGGAAATGCTGCTGCACTTGGGAGGGGGGGGCCTTGCATGGGAAATGGCCTTGCTAGGAAGTACAAACACCTCAGTGCCTGCCCCCTGGCATCTCCCGGTCAGGTGGGGGTTCATGAGTCAGGATTTAGAAAATGAGGAGGAAAACGTGGGGCTGTGTCAGCTGCCCGAGGCTCTGGACACGTCTGAGTGGCTCTGAGTGTGTGCAGGAAGCAGTGGCGTGTGTGGGTGGATGTTTATGATGGATCTGTGCTCGTGTTCTCACCTTGAGCTGTTTAGGGATAAATATTTAAACACGACTGTGTACAAACCCCAGTCAGTTCATTACACACTGCAAATAAAAGCAGCTGCTTGCTGAGACTGACTAAGTCTAAAAACGAGTTTATAAAGGAATGAACTGGGTCCCTTAGATGGCAGAAACTGCCTTCAGATATGCCAGGGAGATCGATAAAAGCGGATCAATGCAAATCTCGGAGGAAGGAACGTTCCTGAGGCTGCAGAGGAACGACTCGTCTGCCCCCACCCCCTTCAGCTCCCACAGCAACCCGGGAGCACAGCCCTGGAAAAAAGGCACCAGAAGACACCTGGTCAGCGAGACTTGCCCAAGAGTTAAACTGCTTTAGCATATTTGGGGGCTGGGGGGAATTTTTCCCCGTGTCAGGGCAGCAGTGACCTGGTTTGGGGGGGTGGCTTTGCCTTCCTTTGCTGCCTGTGAGAGCAGAGCTCAGAGAAGTGGGGACTTCACACGAGAAGCTTCCTGCTGCTGCAGTTTGTGGCACCACTGAAGCTCCAGATCTTTCCTGCTCGACCCCTGGGATGTGTTGCAGCCTGGTTTTGGGGCTTTCACTGCAGAAAGCATTGGGAGCAGCATCCCAAGGGGAGGCTGGCACTGCTGCACCCTGGGCCATGCATCCATCCCACGGCCCTGGCAGCCACAAACGGGGCCCAGCACCTGCAATCCTGCCCTCAAGCCCTACAGGGAGAGGTTTTAAGGCCAGGCTGACCACACAGCAGCTGTTGTCATTATTAAATCCGTTTTACTGAGGGGTGCTGAGACATGGAGCCATGGAGACAACAGTGCTGTTCCCCAAATTCTTTGCACCAGGCCAAACCTCCCCCTCAACCTTCTGCACTGCAGATAAAAAGCAGGCAAACTGTTTCCCAGACAAGTGACCTTTTTTATTATTATTTCTTTCCTTTTTTCTCACCACTGTCATTTTTGAAGGTGTGAACAGGTCACAAATTTAGATTTGTGGTCAGCTGGGAAGGAGCTGGGGCAGTCTGGCAGTGACTGGCACCTTCCACAAACCACATGGTTGTTATGTAGCATCAACCTTTATGGGCTCTGGACGTAAAGCTGCCTCCCCACACGATAAAAGCCCCACCTTAATCACTTCAGGTCCCAAGTTCAGCAGACAGGCTCTCTCCTAATGATATTCTGTTAAATGGACAAATTTCTTTGAAGGCTTGTCTCGCTTTGAAATCCAATTTCCCAGGCAGGCAGAGGCGATTGGGTGTAGCTATGGAAACAAAGCCGGGCAGCCCGAGAGGAGCTGAGCGCTGCGAGGTGAGGATGTGAGAGGCAGAGCCCTTCGCTGCGCTGTCGGAAATATCAAAGGATCTGGAGAGGTTGGCAGGAGACGTGTCCCTGTTCGGGCTGTTCTGTGTGGCTGGGTACCGGCGCCTGTCAGGGAAGGGAAAGCAGCCGGCTGGGCTGTCACAGCCTGCAGTGGAGCTGGATGCACAATTCGGGGGGGGACAGAACCTCCAGTTCTCATCTGCCCCCTCCCACAGCCGGATCTCAGCCTGGAGTGGAGCTGGATGCACAAATCCGGGGGGTGCAGAACCTGCAGTTCCCTTCTGCCCCCTCCCAGTTCCCACCTGCCCCCTCCCAGTTCCCACCTGCCCCCTCACATCCTCAGCCCGGAGTGGAGCTGAATCCACAAATCCAGGGGGTGCAGAACCTCCAGTTTCCTTCTCCCCCTCCCACATCCAGATCTCAGCCTGGAGTGGAGCTGAATGCACAGATTCAGGGGGTGCAGAACCTGCAGTTCCCTTCTCCCCCTCCCAGTTCCCATCTGCCCCCTCCCAGCTCCCCCAGCACACCCCGATCTCAGCCTGGAGTGGGTGAATTCACAGATCCCGGGGGTTCAGACTCCCCCAGTTCCCCTCTGCCCCCTCCCAGCTCCCCCAGCCCATCAGGCTCTCAGCCTTCCCCCCTGTGCCATCCAGAAAGGTTAACAGCAAGAGGGTAACAAGGTTAAACCACAAAGCCCCGGCTGATAACAGCCATTTCAAGCAGCTGCACCGAAATTAATCTGAAACTCGGAGTGATTAGATAAGATAAGGGCGTGTGTGTGCTGGGGTGGGCACACGCTGACCCCGGACACCCGGTCCACAAAGGAGCTGGAGGATCACGGGCTTCATTAGGCTGGCTCAGGTTATTTGTTCACCCAGGCTGGGGCTGCAGCACTGGAAGTACATTTGCAGCCCCTTTATTCCTCCTGCTCGATATCCCTGCACAGTGCACCGACTTGCCCTTTTGTCCTCTCTTCCCGGTGCTGCCAATTCAGAGCAGCCTCTAATTCCTGCCTTTTCAGAGCAGCTGCTCTTCCATCCAGTTCTGAATCACGGCTCCTGCCATTCCAGGGCAAATTGTTGGGCCACTGGGTGTCATTTGCTGCCTCTGACAGTGACCAACAACTCAGGAAAGAGGCAACTTTCCAATCTGGTAATGCACCTGACTGCTTGAATAATGTCTCCTGGTTTCCTAATCAGCTCTGCCGTGCTAATGCTCTGCTGTAATCCCAGAGTTTCCCTGCCTGTGTCATTCCCATTGTCCGACAGCTCGGGTGTCCTTCCCGGTGACCAAGTCCTTCTGTGAAAGGGTGGTTACAGCGCTCATAAACCCTCGTTTATTTTCAAAGCTAAGTGGTCTTTCGTTGTCTTCATAATTCCACTCCTCACCTCTGCCTCTGCGGGGCTCGCAGGTTGCTGCTCATCAGCTGCCGGAGCCAAAGAGAAACAAAAACATGTCAGCAGCCCTGAGTTATGGTAAACAGGGCTGGTCCCCAAGCAAAACGAAATGCCTGGCCCTTGCTCCTGGCTCAGACTGCCAGACTCTGGGTTCATTTACCTTCCAGACACGCTGCCTTTTCCCCGCTGTGAAGGTTTCTCGGAGGCGAGCGGGTGTGTGGGGTTGTGTTTGTTAGAGGGACTGGGGGGGGATCAGGAGTGTTTTTCATCCCAGCGACACATCAGTTAGAGCAGGACCCCACTGAAATGTCTCACTGGCACATACAAACCCCTGAGAGAGCTTAGTCTGGCTGGAGGAGGTGAAGGGTAGAGGAGAAACACATCCCAAGGGAGGATCCTGGGGAAATGAAGCCCAGGGTCGGGGCCTGGGCTGGGGTTTGGGTTTTCCACGGCAGCACTTTGGGAACAGCATCCCAGGGAGGGACAGGCAGAGCAGAGGGGTTGGTGGGTGAGTCTTAACCCAGGAGTGGAGAGAACCTGCTTCATTCTTCCTGTGTCCAGCTCCAGCCCAGGTCTCAGTCCCGAGCCCAGGTCTGGGATCCCAGGAACACAAACCGGTGAAGGTGAGGCACACGTTTATTTTTCATGTGGCACAAAAATCCTCTCCCCTGCAGGGGGATTTGACTCCAGTGTCCATCCCCTCCTGCAGTGTCCATCCCCTCCCTGTGGAGGTGACCTGTGGCCAGGGGGTCTCTCCCTGGAGGTGCCCACAGAGGTCAGAGGTGCTCTCCGAGGTGACAACACTCCCAACATCACCTTCCCAGGAAAACTGTGATCCTGGGGGGAGATGAGGGGGCAGGCATAAAACCACGGGAATCCTGCAATCTCTGGGGACAGCTGGAAGGGCAGGATGCTGTGAGGGGAGGATGAGGAAGCCACGGGGAGCTCCTGGGGAGCTGCTGTTCCTCAGGCTGACGGACGGGCTCGTGCTCGGTGCTGAGGTGCTATTGATCCCTGCCTGGCTGGTGGCAGAGTGTGATGGAGCTGCCCTCTGCCCTGTAGATGTGCTGCAGCACCTCTTCTCTTTCTCCCAATCCTCATCAAACTACTTTAATGACTCTTTTATTGACAACAGCGAGTCTTAATGAGGAGCACGGCCGCGCACTTCATTAAGGCTGCAGAGGGGACACTCGCTGCAAACAGCCAAGGCCAGGGGCTGCCACCCAGGCTGAGGGAGAGGGATGGAGCCCAGGGAGGCTCCACAGTTCCCTGGAGGAGGGAGAGCTCCCTCTGTGCTCCTGAGAGAGGACGAGGGTTCAGGACAAAAACCCACGTGGGCTGAGATGCAGCGGAAGGAGGAAGGAGAGATTCAGTCCTGCAGAAGAGTCTTGGTGGACACACAGAACGTGATGTGAGGCCCTAAAACCTCCATGAATAGTTCAGTTCAGGATGGAGAAGGCAGATGGCAAAATGTTGGGTGGCTGTTGTCTGAATTTTCACCTTGATTCTCTTCCTCAGTGCAATAAGAACACGGGGTGTCACAATGTGAAATGTCACTGCTAGGACATCTCCCATTGAAACTGGACCAGCCATTCTGTGAGGTTTCCTTCAGTCTGGAACCCAGCACAAAAGACAGATTTGGACTCGGGGGTCTGGGTTCAGCAGAGGCTCAGGGATGATGTTCTAATGCAGCCCTGCTCCTGCATTAACACCCATAAATCTCCATCCATCACGCAGTTCTATTTCAATTATTGAGCCAATTTCCAGACACTTTTATGATGTATTGTTTGATTTTATTAACTGGAGTGAAGGTTTAAACTCACTGAATTCCCACAGTAATCTTGCCCTGTAACCCTACCCACCTTATCAAATCTTGCTTAATGAAATGCAGGCATCTGTCTTAATGGCTTTCAAACCAGGCTGTGCAGACTGACCCAGATGTTAGTTCATAAATAGGAATATTTGGAGGTGTTAAACAGGGTAGCTGGAGACAGAAAGGAGGTCCCTGAAGTGATCTTTTCTCTTATGAAGGAATCAGCGATATGGGAGAAATTACTATAAATCTTCATGAAGAAAAACGAGAGCCAGAGGCCCGGGGAGTGCAGGCTCAGCCCTGGGAGCAGCACAGCGATGGATGAGGCCAAAAAAATCGTGTCCTGAAGAAACCCACTCTTTTGGTAGAAATTTAAAAAGCAACCTGCCTTGGTTTAAGGCCAAAAATAGCCATTTGATGTGTTTGGCCGGGGGATTATGGTGGTTGTGCTGAACAAGAGGAGGAATTGGGGTGTTCGGGGCCCTGTGGTGCTCAGCCTGTCCTGGCAGGGAGTTTGTCCTCAGGGATCGTGGTGCACCCTGGCAAACCAGCTGAAGGGTGGCAAGGGGAGTGCAGGAGCCATACAAGTTATCCCATGGAGTGCTGGGATCACCCCCGATGGAACATTCTCTGTATAATAATATTTCCAGCTGCCACGTGTTCCGTCCCAGGTAGCTCAGTGCAATAAGGACACACGGGGTGTCTGCACTGCTGGGACATCTCCCATCAAAACTGGACCAGCCATTCTGTGAAGTTTTCTTCATTCTGGGAACCAGCACAAAAGACAGATTGGGACTCAGGGGTCTGGGTTCAGCAGAGACTCAGGGGTGATGTTCTGATGTAGCTTTGCTGTTTTGTTGTCGAAGAAGAAAAAAAAAAAAAAAAATCCGTAGAAAATAAATATTTTTCTCGAGTTAAAAACACGAAATTTGAGGGGATTTTTGTATTTAAAAAGCAGGAAAAGAGCGATGCAGAGTCTTGGAAGCAGCCAGCAATGTGCTGGACACGACACCAGGGGCTGTGTGTGTGTGTTTGCTGCCTCGCTGTTCCTCCGCAGCTGCGATGGTGAACGAATGAGCCCCGAGTTTTGTCCCTCCGGGGTTTTTTTTTCCTGCCACGCTGCATCATCTCAGCTCTTCAGCTCCTCCTTCCCCGCGGCTGCTCTTGTTCCACACTCGGGAGGAAGGAAGGAATGAAGGACTGACAGGGCTGGATGACAACCTGGTGATGGGTGTGACAGTTAAACTTAACGACACAGGGACGTGTCGGGCTGTGTCACAAGCCCATTATCTGGGGGGTTGGATACTGGATGCGTTCCATTATTAATTAAACACCCAAACGACGCCGTTAGTCGGCGATCTCATCTGCCGGGAGAACCGCGAGGCACCGGCATTCCCGAAATTCAGGAGCTCATTGTTGCCTCGCTGTCACTTTGAAGAACACTATTCCCGAAATTCAGGAGCTCATTGTTGCCTCGCTGTCACTTTGAAGAACACTATTCCCGAAATTCAGGAGCTCATTGTTGCCTCGCTGTCACTTTGAAGAACACTATTCCCGAAATTCAGGAGCTCATTGTTGCCTCGCTGTCGCTTTGAAGAACACTTACCCTCCCGTTTCATGCTTGTCAAGCAATCAATGAGTGTTTGTAAACTGCTCCCGGCTCTCCCAATGAGTGACTGCCGCGGTTTAGGAATGCAAAGTGTTCCTCCCGTTCCTTCCTTCTGGAATCGAAGGATAAAGCTCGCGGGTGTGGGAGAATCCAGCTGGAAAGGTGCCCCAAATTCCTGCGGGTGTTTCTGGGTTGCCCTTTTCTGCCAGAGCTTTCAGCACCCCTGTGGAAGGGAGGGATTCAGCGGTCACGGGGCTGCTCTGGAGGTGAAACCCTCGGGCTGAGCTGGAGCTGGTGGCACTTCCTCCCTCCGTGCCCAGATTTTGGAGAGAAGGAGGGGAGAGAGAGAGGAGGGGGAGAGGAGAGAGGGAGAAAAGGAGAGAGGGAGAAAAGGAGAGAGGAGAGAGGCACAGAGGAGAGGGACAGAGGAGAGAAGAGAGAGAGAGAAAAGAAACATGAAAGAGGGAGAGAGGAGGGAGAGAAAGAGGAGAGAGGAGAGAGAGGAGAGAAGAGAGAGGGAGAGGAGACAGGAGACATGAAAGAGGGAGAGAGGAGAGGAGAGAAGAGAGAGGGAGAGGAGACAGGAGACATGAAAGATGGAGAGAGGAGGGAGGGAAAAACGAGCGAGGAGAGAAGAGAGAGGGAGAGAAGCCCACAATGAGCAGAGAACACGTCACCTCTCCAGCTGAATTTTTGGTTTAATTTCAATTCCTGCCACTGTTTTGTTGAGGTTACTTTCACAATGGCCTGCTTTCACACCCAGGTTACTCACTATTTTGTGTTTTTCACAACTGTGCTCTTTCCAAGTGCAAAAAAACCCCGCAATCCCTGTTTTATTTGAGAGGAAAACACTGAAGGAAAGGAAGTGTCTTGTCCAAACAACACCTCGGGCCAGTGGAAGGGTGAGGAGCAGGGCCCACGTCCCCCGAGGTTCAACCCAGCTCCCTTCCCACCAGGTCGATTAATTTGACAGTTTAAACCCAGATCCCTTTCCGGGCACTCCCAGAGCAACGGGAACCCTCCAAGGGGGCAGTTCTGAGAAGTGCTGGGCACTCTCTGGCCTCCTTCCAGGGAAGCACTTAAGGGTGTGATTAACTCCGGGGGTGATTAACTCCGGGCTTGGGAACCAGGACCAGCGGAAATGGGGCTTTGGGAAGGAAACAGCCCAGGGAAAATGAGGGCTTCCCACCTCAGGAAAGGGCAGGTGACAGAAGGATGTGCACCAGGAGCTGTGTCACACCAGGGAAAGAGAGGGTGGCCCTTCCCTTGCTCCACCTGTCATCCCAACTGTCCCCTGGAGCTGCTCGTTCCTTCGCTGCAGAGACTCTCCACGGGATCATGGAATCCCAGGATGGTTTGGGTTGGAAGGGACCTTGCAGCTCATCCAGTGCCACCCCCTGCCATGGGCAGGGACACCCTCCACCAGCCCAGGTTGCTCCAAGCCCTGTCCAACGTGGCCTGCAGCAGGGCTTAGCTCCCTTTCCTCTCTCCATCGCTTCCAGACAGATCCAGGCAGGAACAGCCCCTCTCTGCTGCCTCTGTTTCAGCTTGAAAAGGGAGAGTGGCACCTTGTGTGAAAAGTTTGGCCTCTCTTTGGAGCCCCTGATTGGTATAAACTGGTGTGTGCCCTTTGGAGTGGTTCCTCACACCACAATCTGTAGCCAGCTAAGTGCCTGATTATCCCCCTAAGTCTGAAAATAGCCTTTTAGCCTTTCTCCCCTACTTTTATCTCCTCTGCTGTAATTATCTGCCACTTCTCTAAACTTCTGCAACCCCCTCCTTTTAACCTCCACCCTCTGTTCCTCCTCTTCCACCCCGGGGCAAAGGGAGATGGTTGGAGGTGAAAGAGAGGGCAGGGGAGAAGGGCCCTTCCTGGGGAGGGGGGTCTGTGCTGCCCCGGCCCCTCTCCCCCTGCATTTGCATGGCTGTGGGGGATGCACACATTAAAGGCTGTGGAGCTGTAATCCAGCAGGATTACAAGGGTTTACAATTCCAAATCAAAGCCCTGCAAAGGTCAGACACCCAACCCAGAGCGAGCTGATCCGGGATTCCAGCTGATGCCTTTTCTTCCTCACCTCCTCCTGAACCAGCTGATCCCTGGGGGAAGGCCCTGCAGCCTCTGTCTGCAGCTCTGCCAGGCATCACTCCCGTGGTGCCCCAACAATGGAGCCCTGACACTGGGCTGGGCTCCAGGGGCTCCTGAGCTGCTATGCAAACTCCTTCTTTGTGCCCTCGGGGCTTTGTTGAGCCCTTTCACAGGGCGGGTTTCTGCTGGGATAGGCAACCCCGGGGCTGGGAGATGCCCCACAGAGCTTACAGTCCACGCAGAAGGCAGGGCAGGGAAACAAAGAGGTGGGACCTTAAGGGGTGCAGGGATGGAAAATGCAGCTGGGTGCACTGGTGCCCAGCCTGACAGCTCCCTGCCAGCATCCCTGGCTCCTCACACCACAGAGGAGCCTTTACCACTCTGGTTCTTGCTTCTGACTCTTGAGTCCTTCCCCCTTGTTGCAGCTCCCCTTGCCACAGCTCGTATTTTGTCACACTCTTCTGCTGAGGTAAATCCAGGACACTCCTTCCTGTGGATTCTGTCATCATGAGGATGGTTCTTTTCTTTGTCCCAGGTCAAATGTCCATCTCCAGTTCCTGCTGCCTGTGGAGGGAGCCTGGATAACTCCTGCACACTGAACGTGCAGGAATTAATGTCCAGAGAGGGGGAATTTGCTTAAGCTGAGATCACACAGAGAATCTTGGAATAACCTGGAACTGAACCAAGCTCATCCTTCAGATCCCAACAAACACTTTAGCCACAAACTCCCTGCTGTGTGGGGCACTGCTCTGGTTCCCAGCCACCCACCCTTACCCCTTTGTCCTGCAGTTATCCCCTTCCCTCCTGCCTCCCCCAGCCAGCCCCAGCTCCCCTCTGTCTCCCACCAAAGGATGGGAGAATCACGTCTGTGGGAGGAGCGGGGAGACAGGCCCGTGTCACTTGTATTTACCTTCACTGCCCTGCCTTCCATGGCTCAACAGAACAGTTTTAGAGCAGAGAAAATTGGGAGCTAAGTAGTCGCCTGTCAGGTGGAGTCTGTCGCCTGTGTGAGGAGCTGCCATCTCAGGCAGCTCCACTGTCAGCCCTCTCTGTGCCGAGCATCACTCCCAGCTCCAGAGCCTCCTGTACCCTCCCTGAGCATCACTCCCGGCTCCAGAGCCTCCTGAGCATCACTCCTCGGCTCCAGAGCTCCTGTACCTCCCTGAGCCCTGAGCCACTCCCGAGTGAGAGCCTCCTGTGCCCTTCTTGAGCATCACTCCTGGCTCCAGAGCCTCCTGTGCCCTCCCTGAACATCACTCCTGGCTCCAGAGCCTCCTGTGCCCTCCCTGAACATCACTCCTGGCTCCAGAGCCTCCCGTGCCCTCCCTGAGCATCACTCCCAGCTCCAGAGCCTCCTGTGCCCTCCCTGAGCATCACTCCTGGCTCCAGAGCCTCCTGTGCCCTTCTTGAGTATCACTCCTGGCTCCAGAGCCTCCTGTGCCCTCCTCGAGCATCACTACTGGCTCCAGAGCCTCCTGTGCTCTCCCCAGGCTGGGATTTGCAGCTGTGCCACTTGGACAGTTCCCTCTCCAATCCATGTCCAGGTTGGGAGTGAGGAGGTGGAATTGCTGAGCTGCAGAGCCCGGTGCTAGAGCAGGGCTGGTTTCCCACTCGGGGACTGAGGGGCTCATCCATCTCCAGGGCAACGTCCCTGATTTCAGGGAAGGCGACACGACTGTGCCAGGGGCACCTTCGGTTCCAAACGTGGGGGAGAAAGGGACGTAGAAGCGAATTAAAATATCAACGAGGCAAATTAAAATTTGCAACGAGGCAGATGAGGAGTAAGAGCATGTTTGGAGTGGGAGAGACAAGGGCTGGCTCAAAGCCTGGTTTGGAAGGGTGGAATAGGAGGAAACAGCTATTTTGCTGGATCCGTAAAAGTGCTGTTTCATAATGAGTTTAACACCCAAATTCCCTTCCCTATGCAGGAGAATGGCTTGATAAACACGAGTGAATTATCCTTCTTCCCTCTTTCTTTCCTCTTTTCTTCTTCTCTGCTTTACTCCTGTCCTTCCTCTGCCACCTCCTCAGTGTTTCCTGCACTTGCAGCTCGGGATTACGAGGTGTCAGAGGGAGGGAAATGAATTTTGCCACTCGGCTGCTCGTAAACTCGGTGCCCTGGCTTTGGATATTACAGCGCCATCGCCTCTACCTTTAAATATCAGCCACCCACAGCAACAACCTGCCCGAACATCGGCAGCAGGAGAGGTTTCCATGGTGACAGGATGCAGGTCACAACCTCTGTAAATGTAATCAGAGCGCCGGGACCGCTGTGTGGAGACAGGTTTAATTTCTCCGTTAGTGGGAGCTCTGTGGTCCGACATGTCCACGAGCTCCTGGCGTTGACAGACAACCTGTTATCTGCAGGATGGCACTGCCTGCTGCCAGTCCTGCCACCTCACCTGCAGCTGGAAGCAATTCCTCCCGGGATCCAGCAGGGCCCAGCCCTCCCTGCTCTGGGCTTTGCAAAATCCTGCTCGTGTCCCTCGGCTGCCTTCCCTGCTCCCTCTATCCCTGTATCCCTGTATCCCTGCTCCCTCTATCCCACAGCTGCCTTCCCTGCTCCCTGTATCCCTGTATCCCTGTATCCCTGTATCCCTGTATCCCACAGCTGCCTTCCCTGCTCCCTGTATCCCTTGGCTGCCTTCCCTGCTCCCTGTATCCCTCAGCTGCCTTCCCTGCTCCCTGTATCCCTGTATCCCTGTATCCCTGTATCCCTCAGCTCCTTCCCTGCTCCCTGTATCCCTGTATCCCTGTATCCCTGAGCTCCTTCCCTGCTCCCTGTATCCCTGTATCCCTGAGCTCCTTCCCTGCTGCCTGTCCCACCCTGGCTGCCTGTGCAGGGGGGAGGTGGAGCCTTAGTCCCCTCCACTCTGCATCCATCAGGTCTCTCATTCCCTCTCCCTGTGGATACCCAGGAATTGCAGTGTGGAGTGCCTGTCCCACAGTGCCAACATGCCAAGTGCAACACGGAGCTCGATGCTCTCAGAGAGCTGGACAATCCTAGGCCAGGAACATTCCCAAGGAAACACATTCCTGATGCAGAGCAGCTCTCTGGGAACATACCCATGGCCTTGTACCAAATATACCGAAGATTTACAGTGCTGGGAGCTTGTAGGGCCTTCTATAGGTTTTACTCCCCGAGACACAGGATTTCTAACCCTCCATGACCTGTCCAGCCACTGGATATTTACTTATTATGCCACATGTTGAGTATTCCCAACAGTTGCCACGTTTATGCTTTTCCTCATCCTTCTTTTCCTGTCTAGATATCCATCTTGTGCTGCCAGCCTCGATTTCCCTGCTTCTAAGATGCCCAAGAACTGAGCAGTCCCCATTTTCAAAGCTTAAAAGCAGCTGCATGTGCCAAACTGGTTTAATGATGCTCGGTGTTTAACAGGCTTTAATTACTGGCTTCTTGTCTCTTATTTAGTTAAGCCAAGGATATTTTAAGCCCAGCTTGTGTTGGAGAGCTCCGTTTTCCGAGCCAACAGCTTGCACAGACGACTTTGGAAGTCAAATGGCAATTACTGCTTCCTCTCCTGTGTATTTGTGCATTTGCAGTGAAGTTAAAAGCTTCTCCCCAACAGGAGCCACGAGCAGTCAGAGTCAGCCCCTGAGTTATCAGAGCAGCACAGCAGGAGAAAATCTGACAGGTGCTGGAGAAGAAGAGTTAAAAGATTTGTTCATTCAGAGTTCACCCAAAATTGCCATTCTGCTGCAGCTTTAGAGCCTCTAATTTCAGATTATTCCCCACGACCCGTATCTGACTGGGCAGCTCATGTGGCACGCCCGGATTCCCTGACACTGTCCCTTGGAATCCTTGGCTGAGGGAATTCTTGGAAATCACTGGAGGTCTCCAGGATGTGAACAAGTGTCCTCCCCGATTCTCCAGCACCTTTCCCGTCGCTGTTCCAGGCTGTGCCAGCCTTCCCAAAGTGCCACCGCTGTGCTGGGGAGGGAATTTGCTGAGCACATTCCCACAGGTGCTCTCTGAGAGGAGCCAATCGATTGCTAAAGGCAAAGCTCAGGAGCACAAACCCCTCTCCCTGTCATCTCTATTATCCTTTGCTTCACCTGCCCCCACCCTGTGCCTGGCAACTGTGCCAGGATCGGCTGCATTCCCAGAAAACGCTGTCAGCTGCAATATCGTCCTGTCTGCTTGTGTGCAGCTGATTTAGCGTCTCAGAGCTGCCAGCCTGTCACGCAGGTCGCTCTGGGCACACCTGGGTGTCGGTGGCAGGAGGAACTGGAGCACAAACTCCCACCAATGTTAACCCCAAAGAGGGAAGGGAGGAGCCGAGGTTTTCCCGGGGCTGTCCACGAGCGACTCGCAAAAGCCTTTGGGGAGTAAAGAGGGAGAAATTACGGGCGGGTAGGGCTGGGCTGGGCTAGGGGAGGTTTTTTTCCACCTTTGATCCTCGGCTTGTCCTGTTCAGTGAGCGGAATACAAAGCGAGGGTGTCTCGGAGCTCACACTTCACCTCGGCGGCGCAATCGGCGGCAGAAGCAGCGAGCGAGACCGACAGACTGTCACCGGCAAAATGAACTGTCACCTCCCATTTTTCAGAGGCACGCCGGGATGAATTGCAGCTTTGAACCGTGTGGCCCGTTGCTGATTGAGTTCCGCTGTCTCAGAACCCACTGAACAAGGCAAGTTCATTCCAGGCTGACGTTCCCCCCCCCGCCGCTGATCAATTTGGGAGCCGGCAGAATTAACCGCTTCAGAGCTGATTTCCCCTCCTCTTCTCCTCCCCCTCCTTCCTCCTCCTCCCAGTGCCACCTTCCCGTGTTTGCACCTGGAAAGGTCAGGGAATGAATGTCCCAGAGCCTTGTGGAGCCTCCAGAAGGCTTTGAGAGGTGCTGTTGTCAGACGGGGCCGGCTCCAGAGGAGGGTTGTGGCGGTCGCCAGGCTCCGACGGACATTTGTCCCCATCACCAACCCAAAGCAGGACCTGCTGCACAGCTCAGCACCCTTGGGAGTGTTTGGCAGCCTCGGGGGAACCCCAGTCCTGCCGTGACATGGATTGGAGGGGCTGTGGGAAAGGCTGCTCATGGGATGTTCGGGGTCAGAGGCAGGTCTGAGTGAGACCAAAAACACCCGAGGGGGTGTGAGCTGAGCCTGTGTCCCCACAGCTTTGCAGGGGAAGGGGGGGGTGTCCCACCTGTTTGATCCAAGCAGCATTCCCAGCCTCTGATGTCCGTTCCAGCCCTGCCAACACCACTCAGTCGTCCCTGTAACTGTGTTTTGTTGCCTCTTCATCTCCTCAAAAACCAGCCTGAGCTGCTTGGCCTTTCCCCTCACCCAGGATTTCCACAAACCTGCCCTTCCTGTGCTTTCACATCACCCTTATTTTCTGATATCCCTTCTCTCCTTTCAGATTTTTTCCCTTCTCTTTCCATAATTACACATCTGCTTCCCAGCCAACATTTTGGCCCTACAGAGCCAACATCCCCTCAGTCCTCAGCCTCCCCCTCAAAACCTGTTTTCCTGTTCCCCCACAGGCTGATCCTCATCCCCTGGGTCGGTGTGTTTTTGCTGACACCCAGTTGTCTCATGTCTTGTATTAACTGGGGATGATGTTCTGAGATCTGTAATTGTTGATACACACCCAAAAGTCGCTTCAGGATGAAGGAAGCCAAGATTTTGGAGGACAAGAATTACTCTCCTCCTGTGTTTGTTCGGGAAGGGAGGACACACACACACACACAGAGTTCACCAGTAGGTCTTTTGCTCCTGTGAATCAGGATCACTCCACACCGAGTAACCCAGCTGGTGGTCAGGTACAATCCACTTGGATTAAATTAATGTCTGCTGTAATTCTGTCGGTATCTGGAGAAAAAAATCTGGTTTGTCAGGGCTCATCCAGCGCCAGGATCCTCCCTGCACAAACAGCTCTGACACAGCGTTTCAGCTGAGACTTCCCAAGCTGTTCTCAGCCTGATCCCAGGCTATTTTTCCTGGGAATACTTTGTATTCTGCGTCCCAGACGCCTTGGGAAGCGTTGCAGAGCTGCAAGGAGAGATGGATGGGCCACTGACAAAAGGGGCAGGAGAATTAGTTCCAATGGAAATAATTTAAGAAAAGCTTCAGTCAAGATGTCCGTGAGTGGGAAGCTCTGGGCCCGTGGCTCACCTTCCTCCAGACTGAACAATTGGATGAAATATTAGCACCTTCCACATGTTAACACTGCAGGATATCATCCATCTTCCTCACCAGTGGGAAGTGTTAGCCAGCACGGCCCTTTATGAAGCTGATTTCTATATTCCCAGGTGCCAATCACGGCTCAGGAACTGTTGGAGTTTGCACTTCAGGAGAAGGGGCTGGGAATGTGGGGAGGCAGCCTCGGGCTAAGAGCCACCTCCCAGGCTGGCTTTAAGTGCACAGCTGTGCCTCACCTCAAATAGCTGGAGAAATCCAGCCCAGAGAATTCCCTCAATCTTCAGTGACGGCCCCGCAGTGGCAGAACCTCGGGAAAACCTGCTGGGGTGGGTCTGGAAGGTCTGGGAGGGACTCAGAGCTCTCTGAGCTGAGCTGAAAACCTGCTGGGGTGGGTCTGGAATGGTTGGGAGGGACTCAGAGCTCTCTGAGCTGAGCTGAAAACCTGGGTCCCACTGCAGGTCAGGAGCAGGACTTTCAGTGCTGAAAAGATCTTTGTGGCCTCAGAGCTTAAACCTGCCCGTCCCCCAGCCCTTGGTGGAGGTAAGAGCTGCATCCTCTGGGTTTCTTCCCTCGTTCCCACATGGAACCTGCCTGGACACACCCCCGGGATGTGATGGATGGTTGCAGAAGGGCAGGAGCATATGGGGACCCTCCTTTTGGAGGGGCAGCCACGTGGAAGTGCCAGGCAGTGCCTCAGGCTGCACCAGGGGAGAGCTGGATTGGATATCAGGGAAAATCTCCCCTGGAAAGGGTTGTCAAGCACCAGCACAGGCTGCCCAGGGACTGGTGGAGTCCCCACCCCTGGAGGGATTTAAAGCCATGTCCAAGTGAGTCCCCACCCCTGGAGGGATTTAAAGCCATGTCCAAGTGTGTCACCACCCCTGGAGGGATTTAAAGCCATGTCCAAGTGAGTCCCCACCCCTGGAGGGATTTAAAGCCATGTCCAAGTGAGTCCCCACCCCTGGAGGGATTTAAAGCCATGTCCAAGTGGCACTTGGGGACATGGTTCAGTGCTGGGTTTGGCAGGGCTGGTTGGACCCTGTGAGGGCTTTTCCAACCTAAAGGATCCTCTGATTATTCTGTGATTCCACCCCCGTTTCTTGCGCTGCAGCAGCAACAAAACCTGAGCCACTGACCCGAGTCAGGGCACGAAGGTCTGAGCTCTGCCCTGTGGCACCTCTGCAGGATCTCGGACAGAAGTTAAAGCCACAGAATCTTGGAATGGTTTGGGTTGGAAGAAACATTAAATATCATCAGTTCCAACCCCCTGCCGTGGGCAGGGACACCTTCCACTAAGCCCAGGTTGCTCCAGTGTGGATGGATATTCCAAACGTGCCCACTCCTCCCATCCATCTCCCCTCAAGTGACCGAGTCCTGGGGTTCCTGCTGCAGCTCCCTCCTCGTGAGGGGCACTTTGACTGATACAGCAGCAGAGAAAAGGGTTTGCCACACTTTAACTATTTATCCTCATGCTACCAGGGACTGCTTTTTCAAAGGCCAGCCCTGGCAGGCAGGCTGCTTTCGTATGAATCTTCTCTCTCCAAGAAGAGCCTGAAGGATCAGTGCCTGCAACGCTCCTTCATAAAATTAATGCTGCTCTGGAAGGGCTTGTCTGCACATGAGTTATCCCAGGGAGCCATCCTGCTTCCAATTTGCACCTTGTTTTGTTGCAGAATAAGTGTCACGTGCAGACAAACCTCCCTTTGTAAGATCATCGTGTTTTTAGGGGGACAATTCAATAAAATTCAGCTCGTGGGTGTTTTCTGACCCTGTCCCAATGCCCACAGGATCCACAGAAGGGTTGCACTGACTGTAGTCGAGCTGGAGGGAAGCAAATTGATAAGCAAGGAGAGAAGAGAGTGGAAAAGTTATTTTTCATATCGAAATTAGAGTTTGGCCCATGTTGTGAAGTTCAGACTGTAAAGGGCACCAGGATCTGAGTGTTCCCACAGGTGGGGATGTGGGTGTGGAACACGGGGAGGGAAAGGAGAGCTGAGCAGAGACTCAAACAAGGCATTTCTGGCATCTCAGCTCCCTGTGAATTTACAGTTTCAGCAGAAGAGACAAACACACAGCAAAGAGGACTGAGAGAACCGTCATCCTTCAGTGAAGCACGAAGAAAATCTGTGTCTGAGGCTTCCTCGAAGCTCGGTGTGTAAGGAACGAGCTTGACTGGTGGTTTAATTAAGCTCCCATCAAAGCCTGATCCATACAGAGATTGCAGAACACGTGACTGAGTGGCTGCCATTCCCTGATGGAAAAAAACCCACCCTCAAACAACGATCAGCAATTCAATCCTCACCCGGCTCTGAACTTCCCCGGAACGTTCACGGACGAGTTAAAAAATCACATTTTTGAGCGAATTCACGTGAAAAAAAGGGGATCAGGAGTTCGGAGTCGGGTGGAACCGAGCCCTGGCAGCGGTGGCACGGGGAGCAGGGGCTGTGATGCCATCAATCTGGCTGGCAGGTGTCACAGGCGGGCGCCCCATCCGTCTCCGCGGGGCCGTGTGATGCGCGGTGACACCGCGGCGGAGGGGAGGGCCCTGATTGATACCTGGGCCAGGGAGCCCCCGTGCAAAGCCCAGCCTGCAAAGAACACTTTTATCAATGCCTTCCTCATTGCACATGCTGGCAGGCCCCTGGAAGGCATGGAGGAGATTGAATTAAGCTTTTAACCCTCTAGGCTCTCCTGTCGTTTGTTGTTAGGGAATTAATAGGAAGGCAGGAATGCAGATGGCCTGCCTGTCAATCCCGAGGGGTGATTTTTCTGATCTTCACAGACGTTTCCAGCATCTTTCATTAAACACTCATGTACCAATTTGTCATTTTAACTGGGCAGGAAAGAAACTCCCGCTGAACTCCGTAGCTCAGGTGCTGGAAGTTGAATTGGGAAGCTGAAAGGTTCTGTTCCACCTGCCAGGCAGGCCCAGGGCTGATGAACAGCCTTAGGTGGGTCCAGGGCTTCCTGTAGGATGTTCCAGACCTCCCTGCAATCAGAATAAAAAGATGTTATCCAGCAGAAATGAGAGAAGCCTTCTGTGGATCCACTGAGATCCCAAAGCAGGTGACAACTAAAAATGGTGTTTTCACGGGGAGATGGAGCCTCCCTTCTTATGGGACTGATCCAAAAGCAGGGAAAGTCATCCTGAGGGTTCACATGGGCTCGGGAGCTGCCTGTGTGAGAGCTTTGTGTTCCCAAGATTCCCATTAATGGCCTTTTGCCCCATCAATCCCTCCCTGGGAGGGTGGGCAGGCCCTGGCACGGGTTGCCCAGAGAAGCTGTGGCTGCCCCTGGATCCCTGGGAGTGTCCAAGGCCGGGTTGGATGAGGCTCAGAGCAACTTGGGCTAGTGGAAGGCGTCCCTTCCAACCCCAACCATTCCATGATTCCATGATTCCATGGGCTCATCCCCAGCCCAGCTCTCTCCTGGCACCGGGAGCTGGTGAAGCAAAGGCAAATGTGCCCGGTGGAAACCGTCAGCCAAGCTCATGAGAGGGAACTGCAGCAGGTTGAGTTCATTATGTGCTCATTAAGGGATCTGTGGCTGTAGTTTGTTGCTGTGTGTGTGAGCTCTGGCTGTCAGAAACCCTGACAGATGGACAGACAGCCTGAATTATGGTCGCAGAGTATGGACCGGGCAGGATCCCCCATTAACGCTTATTGGGGACTGTCATCACTTCAGCCTGAATGGGCTCCAGATGTTGAAACCCTTGTAGGGAACTCCTGAAGGTGAAGCTTTAGAGGCTCGTGACTGTGCCTGCGTTGTGGGAGCTGCAGCCATTGCCTTTGATTTATTGTTGTTTAAGTCAACGAGATTTGGGAGCGAGGGGAGAAACCGAGGAGGGCAACACGTGGGTGAGGGGGAGCTCTGAGCTGCCCCAGGGGCTGCTCTGCTCTTATTGGGAGAGGAACACAGAGCAAATCACTGGTGAAAGTTTCACTGGCAAACCCAGTGCCTTGACATGCTCTGCTTTTACAGCAGGTAGAGTTTGTGCTGCCCTGTCCTCGTGTACGTGTTGATATGTATTTATTGCACTTGGAAGCCACAGGTGGAGAAGCAAGAGAGATATATTGGTTTATTGGCTGATTTCTCCTTCCAAGATGGGAACAGGTACTTCAGTCAGACATTTAAATTGCCTTAGATTGAAAAAAAGTCCAGTGGTGGGGATCCCACCCCCCCTTTGGGCACTACAGGCTGGTGCTGCACCATCCTTGGTGCCCCAAAGCTTTCCCTGGTGCCTCCACACCTCCCTTGGTGCAGTTTAAACTCATCCCCCCTTGTCAGAGACTCGAGGAACACAGAGCAGGGTTTATCACCTTCCTGTTTGGGGCAGTTTTTAACATACCTGAAGGCTGATAAATCTCCCCTTGGTCTCCTCACCACACCCAGCCACAACTTTTGGTCTCTTCACGTAGGTCATGTCTTCTAGATCCAAATTTATTTCCTTTCTCTCCCTCTGGGCTCTTGTGGTGTCCAAAACTGGGCCAGCTGAGGCCCTTCTTGGGGCTGAGGAGGGTGAGGAGGTTTCCTTGTGTGTCTTAAATCTGCCATCCCTTTTCTGCAGCCCAGCAGAATTCTCTTGGTGTCTCTTCAGTTGTCCCAGACCTTTTCCCCCAGAACTGCTTTCTCAGCCCTTCTTTCCCAGCTCACATCCGTGGGGTTGGTTGTTCCTTCCCGAGCCTGGAATGTCACACTCATCTCTATTATCTTCCTGCTCTCACTCTGTTGCTCTTCCTGAATCCAAGCCCTGCTCTCTGAAGGGTTTCCAGCTCTGTCCCCTCCTCCCCATCCTGAAATCATCTCCACTCGGGCTCTGATCCACTGCCTGTGTTATTAATGGGAATACTGAGCAGTGTGGGAGTCAGGAGAGGGGTTTGGGATGCAAACTGAGCACCAGCAGCACTTTGCAGGATGGAGCTTTCTCTCGGGACCCCAGAAGGATTTACAGGGACTGTTGAGCTGCTGAACGTGTTCTTTGCTCCTGGAGCTCCTGTCTCTGCCTTGGGCACGAGGCACATTTTCCTCCTTCCACTGGCACCACTGGAATGGTTTCTCCCTGCACTAAACAGGCTTTTTTTTTTTTTTCCCCCTCTTTTTTCTCTTACCAGAGTTCGTGAACTGTTCCCTGGGCTGGGCCCACAATGGGGGCTGAGCCAGAGGCAGGGGCTGGGGCAGAGCCCCTAAGAAAGGCCCTTCCCCATCAATAACTGCTCCCTGACAGGCTGAGGGACTCACAAAGTGACCTGCCTGTTGTGCTGTCACCCAGCAGGGCCCTCTCACGCTGCACTTTGCTGCCCAAAAGCACCAGGGAAACCTTTTCACTCCTCTTTTCAGCCTTCAAACCCATCTATTCCTCAAGGGGGACTGTCTCGGGGGGCTCAGCATGCTGCCAGGGCCCTTTGGGGGGGTTGTTGGGATGGTTTGTACCCCTGGAACATTGGGGGCACTGGCAGGCTCAGGTGTGCCGTGGGCTCAGAGCAGGCACAGCCTTCAGAGGAGGGTCTGAGGCTCTGTTTGAGGCAGTGGATGCTGATTTACACCTCCTCTCCTCTCCTCTCCTCTCCTCTCCTCTCCTCTCCTCTCCTCTCCTCTCCTCTCCTCTCCTCTCCTCTCCTCGCCTCNCTCTCCTCTCCTCTCCTCTCCTCTCCTCTCCTCTCCTCTCCTCTCCTCTCCTCTCCTCTCCTCTCCTCTCCTCTCCTCTCCTCTCCTCTCCTCTCCTCTCCTCTCCTCTCCTCTCCGCTCCTCTCCTCTCCTCTCCTCTCCTCTCCTCTCCTCTCCTCTCCTCTCCTCTCCTCTCCTCTCCTCTCCTCTCCTCTCCTCTCCTCTCCTCTCCTCTCCTCTCCTCTCCTCTCCTCTCCTCTCCTCTCCTCTCCTCTCCTCTCCTCTCCTCCTCTCTCCTCTACGTCGCCTCTCCCTCTTTCCTCTCCCTCTCCCTCTCCCGCTCCACGCTCCCGCGCCCGCCCCTCTCCCATCTCCCAGCTCCCCTCCGCCCCTCCCCGCTCCCTCTCCCGCGCCCTCTCCCTCGCCCGCCCTATTACACTCCCCGCTCCCTCTCCCTCTCCTCTCCATCTCCCTCTCCCTCTCCCTCTCCCTCTCCCTCTCCCTCTCTTCTTCTTTCTTTCATGGAAAGTTGGTCATTTTAATCTACTTGTAAAAATATTTCGTTACCACATCCTAGCACATTAACCTTAATCTGCTTTGATCTATGAAACAGATTTCATAATTGGTTTGGATTTTTCTTTAAAATGTTTGTAGTCTATACTAGGGTGAAACATTTTCCTAAAAAGGCTGTCACAAAATAGCTGAGAGGAAGTCGAGCTCATCCTGGCTGCTACACATTGGTCTTCATCTGGGATAAAGAACAAAACTTCTCTTCCTCTGAATATAATCTGAGTAGTTTATTTAGAATTTAACGGTCATCAAACAAATGAACAAAACAAAACCCCATAGAAATACCCAAACAAAACCCCAAAACTAATACCATAATGAAAAAAAAAATACTACTCCGTTGTCACAGGAATCTCTAATAACATTAACTGGCTTCTAGGGAAGAAGAATTAGCCTCTTGGAGCTGATAGCACTCCCTAGAGTCTGCATGATGTGCTCACTGCTTAATTATGTCCCTTTATTTGGCTGTTTGTTTGTTTTTTCCATCCTGGTTGTATTAAATATATATAAATTAAATAAGTATATTAAAAAGACAAAACAAAAAGCAGCAAACAAAGAAAGAAACCATCATAACATGAAGATACCAATATAAAAGAGGCAAAAAAATAAGTCACAGCTAGAGAAATAAAATGATTTTTACCTTAGAGAGAGTGAATGACAAAGAAACAGTAAGAGAGAGAGAAATTTTTTCTCTGTAAAGTTTATCCCTCCTATGATATTAGGGAATATTTCTATTGAGTTTGCCATTTCTAGGCTGCACCTTCATACTAAAAGGAATTAGAACAAACATTTTAGAAAGGGGTCATATATACCTTCTGTGATTCAGTTATCACAGGTTAGTGTGGTAATTTCTGACCATGAACAGGGATATTTTTCATCTGTCGGGAAAAAAAACAGTAGTAGGCCATATCAAAACCCTCATAACTATATAAAAAGCAAATTTTACAGCTTCTATGTTCAAAAGTTCACATCAGAGGTGTGGTTGCATGCAATTTATTTTGCATATAAAAGAAATAGTCTTGTGACTTTCCATAATAATGGTCCTCATTCATTATAATATTGGGAAGGATGATACATCACCCAGGATAATATAAGTTGACATATACAAAGGAAGCATAAGAAAGCTTAGCTCCTGATACTGCTATTTTGCTTCTGGGTATCTCTGAAATGCTGAATACATTTTTCATTTGATCTTAGCTTAATGCAGGCATCAGCTGTTTGCAGAGGGAAAGCAGAATTAAAAACATCCAGCCATCATTCCACCAAACATTTAACTCAAAGAGTTTTTCCAGTAATTGGTGAACTATTGAGATTCCTCTGACACCTACACAAACTATTGTGGAGAAAATGGGTAACTTGAGGCATACAGCTAACAGCTGTCTCCATAGAAGCCCTATTAATTTATTACTAACCTGTTTTTCCCATAGCCAAGTCAAGGGCACAGTATTTGGATTTTTACTCTCTGCTTTCCTTGGTATCAGGAGGGGTCATTTCCAGGCTGCAGAGGCAGGCAAGGCAGCAGGCAATCTGCAACGGCTGATTCAGCTTCTTCTCCCTGAATAAGGAACTAATCCACTTGACACACAGTGAAGTAAACATATAGTGACATATTTGTAGACAAACTGTCATACTCTCAATTATTCCCCCCCAAAAATTGTTTCTGAATTGCAGGCGTGGAATTTTAAGTCTGCCAGCCTCAGCAGCTGGTACATTTCTATGAGATCAACCATTAGAGGGAAAAGTTAATTTCAGTATCATGTAGTGTATTTCCTTTCATTTCCTAGTAAATCTCTCTTGCACACTGCACCGAAGAAATGCGCAAATGTTCTTTTCACACTATACAGATTGTAGTATGGCTTATGTTTTACAAATTATAAATTTATGTTTTGATTCTGTCTCCTGTTGCATGTTTGAATAATGCTTTGAAAAGTGAGTTAAATTTGTCCTGTCTTAAAATGTCTTTTCTTAGTGCAAAACATACGCAGAAGATATTTGAAAATACTTATCTTTGCCTGGCATGTACTAACTTTTGGATTTTCAAAAGAAAAATTGGTTTAATATTTTTCCAACTGAACACTGAACTTATGCAGTGCAATGAAATTGGGAGTCCACCTGCTTTGCAAGGAGCCTCTTAACTACAGTGTTATTGTTGTAGGGGATGGCTGTCCACCCCTTTGAGCCTTTTACGGCAAAGAAAAAATAAACAGAGTGATGTACTTATCTGTCAAACTGTATCACATATCCTTCTAGTGTGAACGCCTCCTTTCTGAACAGAAGCAAAGAAAAGTGTTATCATGCCCTGCCATTATGTATTTGTAAGGGATAAAGAATGAGTTCTACTAGTGCATTTACTGAAGATTTCCTTAGACTGAAAATACTTTTAACTACAGTGCTGTTAAAAGTAGGGCCAAGCAAATAGTTGATGTGTCCAAGTTCATTAGCCCAGCTTCAGGATTTGGAATAAAGAAGAATTTCCCTCAGCACTGTAGAAATAAAACATCCAAAGGTGCTCACATGGCATGATGAATACTTCTTAGGCAAGTACCTAGGGTGTCCCTCTTCACTGTTTTCTTGGGTTTATGTGAAATTCCTTGCGGAAGGTTTTTGAGCTTGTGATTTATGAGTCAGATCATCAAACATATTTAGTTACTGCAGTAATTCATGCCTAGTCTTCAGTTAAGTCTAGATAAGATTTATGTGTCTGAGGAAAGAACAAAGTAAACAAAAATCTGAAGAGAGAGGGAATTAGTAGCTTGGCAGGTTACCCACTAGTGTTGAATGAAACTTAAATCCTTATGTGGACCCTGAGAAGTGATATAAAAATCAAGAACATCTCCATTACAAGACTTTCCTGAGTAAGATAACGGGTGAATTTTTTGATCCTGAGTATTTTATATTTGACTGTCTTTGCTGTGACCTGTTTCTACTGTGGTACAAATCTGACTTTCTGATTTTCTTTTGGAATTACTACATCATATGCAAATAAGTTTTACTTGTTGGAAGAGAGAGAGAAATATGCAGTATTGTCTGGTGACCACTCCTGTAATGTGTATGTCCAGGTCTGTACTGCTATATAACTGTCAGGCTGTTGTTTTGCTGGGATTTTTTCTGGGCATGATATGTAGTTAAAGGATCATATTCTTGTAATAAGAAAGCTTTTCTCCAGGCAGAGTTTCAAACTTTCAGAAATTTTAACTTGAACAGGGGTTTCAAGTAACTAATTAATCCTGCCTCCTGTCAGGATTCAGCTTCAACACCTTGTGTATGCAGGGACTTATGGTCTAGGCAGCAGAGTGTGGATTTTAAGGATGTCACTAGTGGCTAAATAGGAACAGAAGAGGAGAATTAAGATGGACACTTTTCCAGAATAAGTATTGAGATGAAGAGTGAAAAGTCTGGAGAATTTTTTTTAGGAAAAAAATACGCAGAATTTAAATGAAAGATAACTAAAATATATTTAGTTCTGAACACTTAAACATTCTCTACTAGAAGTTACCAGCTCAAGTTCAGTTTGATGAAGCCATTGAATAGTTACAGTGGAACCTGTCTGGCAAAAACATGCTTGTGCTCTATCAGAGTACTTAATGCTTTCAGTTACCTGATAAAATTGTTCTTTCAAAAGAGTATTTGAAGACTGAAACAAATGGCATCTATGCTTATTATTACAGAGAATGTTCTTCTGCTTCAGAATTTTATTTTTTAAAAGGTATGCTAACATTTACTGTTCCACTGAAAAGGGGTTTTGCTTAGCTAAGCAATGTGCTATGACACTGAGTCTCTGACATAGCTTTTTTTTTCTTCTCTTGTTAATTAGCTCAGTCATCAAGAATGCTGGAATTTTCTTCATGATTAATTTTCAAAACTTTGTCTCTCATTTGTTTTACTCATTCCTTGATTCTTTGCAGCATTGGCTGGAGACAGTATTTCAAAGTGTGATGTAAAAGATCTTGGAGCCTCTAATTTTTGCTTTTCATTAGCTTTAATAAAACCTGAAACAAAAAAGAACAGTGAAGTCTCTTGCAGATAGCCTGGAATAAGTCTTCTTTATGGTTTCAGAACCCAGAATGGCAGCAGTCAGTAGGCTTGTAGCAATACACAGGCTCAAAAAAGTGTTATAAACTAAACCTCACAAAGCTTAGGTGAAGAATGTTATTCACATACAGTGGCTAGCTCCATGAAACACCTCATATTATGAACACTTCATATTATGACTTTGCTTTTGTCTTCCCTCACAAAGGGTTATTTCCATCTGAAAATATTGCCACAGCAATTTTTACCCACTCTTCTTTTGCATTATAGAAAAGTAAGTGACTGTATAAGTTGTAAAGAAGAAAGGAATCAAGTTGCAGATGTGCATGCCCACATGTGCACACGCACACAGGAGAACTGCCAAGACCCCATCTGCATGCCACACTGCCATGACAGGAACATGATGACAGCTCAGCATCACATTCTGCCCCCATACAGGGGTCATAGGAAATAATTCTTTATCCAGCTGCAAGTAGATTTGGGAGCGCATTAAACAGAGATAGAACATAGTTAGGACTCAGCTGTTAACACCTCTCACAGAAAGAGACATGCACCAGAACTTTAAAGGCAGAAGATGAGCTTAATTTTTCACCACAGTGATGTCTTTACCAGAAACGTGTTCCCACAGTTATAATCACTAGCAGCCTGGGAATCCTTCTTAGGGTGAAATCGGCAGCTGAAGTGCTGTAGCTGCAGATTTCGTCTCTAAATATCATTGTCTCTGCTGATAGGGAGTATGAAGGGCTTGTTGAAGGTCATAGAGAGGCTTGGAGAGGAGGAACAGAGAGAAGTACTAAGGCTCTTCAGCTTAGTCCTAGATACTTACGCTTTTGAGATGCACATGCATTGTGAGGCATAACATCCTTATATTCATAACCATAAAAAGAAACTTTAAATTTCATTTGACCTTATTTTATTTTCCTCTGGTTAATATTTAAATACCAATATTTCTGGTATTTCAGTTTTTCTTTACATATTTAACACCAGCAGAAAATAAACTTTATGTCTCTGTTGTTTTTTCTCACTTTTAGAATACACATCCATCTTATAAAGCAAAGAAATACTATTTTTCACCATATAAATTACCTACCAAAAAAATCAACTAAATCTTTTCCTCTTTCTTTCTTTCTTTTTTCTTTTTCTTTCTTTCATTCTTTCTTTCTTTCTCTCTCTCTTTCTTTCTCTCTTTGTGGTGGGGGAAAAAACAGTTTTCCCCCTAGAGTTATAAAATGGTAAACCCCCAGGGGGTGGTGTCCCTTAGGGTTGAGCCAATGAGCGCTTCTGCAAAATAGAAACATATCACCCAGACCGGAAAAGAAGGTAGTTGTAGTTGTTATTGGAGAGGTGGCCGTGTTGTGAGGTCAGGAGGAGAAGGGGCACGGAGCCCCACTGGGGGGTGGGGGGCTACAGGGACTTGGAACAGTGTTAGACTGGGCTAAGTATCTGTAGCTAGAAAGCTGAAGGAGTTTTCTCCACCGTGAGTGGGCAGAAGGAGGGGTGGCAGAAACAGCACTGATCGGAGAACAGTGGCAAAGAACCAAGAGATAAGAGAACAAGCAGCAAAGACAAGCATGCAGCAACGCAAAAAGAACTCCTGCAAGGAGAGAAAAAGAGCCGGCACAGAGCAGAACTAATCTCTATGGACAGAGTTGTGGGATAAGAACTGAAAACCAAAATCCCCATACCCCTTTTGAGATCCCTCTTAAAGTGGAGGGGGTGGACTCCTACTGGATGAAAGTCCTAAAATGCAGCATGCACTGCAGAGAGAGGTGCTGAGAAGCTCAAGCATCGTGGAGCTGGACCGGGATGGCCAGAATGGAATGCTGCTAAGCTAGCAGCCTGAGATCAGAGCACAGGAACTCTGCAAGGGAGTTTGAATCCCCTGCGGATAAGGACCATCACAAAGGCTCCTGCACTTTGTTGATATGACGTGGTGAAGCGACCTTTGTCCTGGTGAACGCAGCCCACGGAAGAGAAAGACCCTCGCCTGGAGTCGAAGGGCTGAGAGGGGCTTGGAGGCCTTCCTCGTGTGTAATGATAAAAGTGATCCAGCTACAGCTGCTGTATAGAAGAGAGAGAGAGAGAGAGCCTGCTGCCCTAGAGAGATTGCTGCTCTGAGAGTGGAAAGGATCTCTTCCTTCTTCCCTCCTGGACTTTTATTTGGAGGGAGAAGAGATTTGATCCATTGTAAATACTGCTTTATCATAGAAAAGGTAGTTATGATTGTATATGATGTATTATAATATTTATTTGTACAGTCATTGTAATATAATCCCTTCCCCCCATATTGTGTTGTCTGGAAAACCCATCTCACACTGGGCTGAGAAGCGGGAGGGGGGTTTGGACTCGAGAATTGGATTTTGGGGCTCTCAAACCATTACATTCTCTCTCCCTTCCTCCCTTTCATTCCTTCTTTTTCTTTCTTTTCTTTCTTTCTTTCCCTTCTTTCTTTCCTTCTGTTGGGGATAATGCATGAAACAGAGGGAAGATACAGGAGTGACAGAAACATCTTGGTTTCTCCTGAAAACCAATAGTTTAAATTACTGAAATTCTGAGAATAGCAAAAGAAAGTGCAAATGCCAGTTACCTGCAGAACAAGACTAATCTTTTTGTTTGTTCGTTTGTTTGTGATTTTTGTGGTTTGTTTTGGTTTCCCCCAAATTGTTGCTGTTACTTTTCTGTTTTGTTTTAAGAGCAACAATTAACACTTATTTCTGCTTTGGTTCAATGTTTCTATAATACACTTACTCTTTGTGAAATTTACCAACTTGGAAACCCTGGAGACAAAAAAGAACACTTCCAAACCAACTCCCCAGTACAGCTGAAAGTCAGTGGATCTTTTTTTTTCTCCCCACTCAGAAAGCTTTGATGACTCAGAAAAGAAATAAATAGATAAACAAATAACGCCCTCACAGACTTCTAAGAATGGTGGTTTCAAGTATTGACTCACCAAGTACTTAATTTCTATGAAGTTCTGGAAGATAATTTATGACAGATTGTATTAATTGGGTGATAAATAACTTTCAAATAGTCCTTTATAGCTATGTTCAAGCCCTAAATCTACCCACCACTAGAATGTAAAACTTAAACTTGAAATGTAAGAAAAATGGAAAAATAAAAATAAACTCTTATAGTAAATATGGGAAAGGAAAAAATAAAAGTGGGGAAAAAAGATAGAGAAAGGAGGCAGGAGAACACTGTAAGGAAATAGATAATCAAATTTCCAGAAGAAAGTAACTTATGAAAGTAAAGCAGAAAAGAAGAAATTATTACACTAAACAAAGGTTCTAATGATTTAATTTGTGGACTTTCTAAAAGTTTAGTGAAAGACACCTTTTGAGGCTCTCTCATCTATTTCAACACCTTTTTGCAAAACATTTCTTGCTGATTACAAAATGAAAGAATGTGAAGGTTGATATTTAATAGCCTGGAGCAGCTACAATCCACAGAGCCGCAAAGGTATAAGGCTGACACTGTACAGAAATATGTTTCTGATGAAGATTCTTGATATATTCCAGGAAAACAACAGAATATTTATCCAGTCCATCAATTATTTTTATGACAGACAACAAGAGTGTAATACTATATTTCTTGATCAAGAGTGGAGTAAATTGACTAAATTTCCAAGCCAAGGTTATTTTCATTATCCATCACAAAAAAAAAAAAAATGTCTTAGACCTTTTGCTTAATACAAGGTTGTTTTCCTCGCTTATGACAGCCAGCAATCAGGGCAGAACACACATCTAACCTCCATACTAGCCTGGTCCATCCCCCTGAAATATTATGATTAATGCCTCAAAGAAACCTAAGAATTCTATGGTTTTGATCTTTGAGGAAGTTTGTAATTGAAATCACTGGAACATTTTTTTGCAATGTAAATATCTCTTCCTTCCTCCTCAACTTTTCCTGAAGTACTATCTTCTAAACGGGTTTTACATCTGCTCTCTTCAGTATTTTTATTCTTTTAAGTGCTATCTTTTCCATAGCTAGGAAATTATAATAAGAGGATAAGATATCTAAATGATGTGAAGACAGACTAACAGATGTGATTAGCAACCAGTTTCCACAAATATCTGGAAAACAAACCGTGTCAGCACATGCCGGTATGTACATTTACACACATACACATACTCAAACACCACTCTCATGTACCTAATACATTAAATAAACATTTATGGAAGATAGCAAAAAGAAAATCACTACTACAAAAACACTGTTAGTGTAGTCATTCCTACTAACTAGCTATGGTTTTCTAAATTTTTGGAATGCATTTAAAAAATAAAATCAAATCATCAAGATTTAGTTCTAGAAACTCCAAGCAATTTCTACAGCAAATAATGTGTACAATATCACTATACAGTAAATTGGGAGCAGCTGCTGATACTGACATTACAGATGGTTACAAAGTGTATAATTTATGTTTTCTGTAACAGTAAGTGGAAAAGCCGCTTAAACATAGATTCATAATTTCATTTTTTTCCACATCTTATAATTGTGGGCATACACACTCAAAGTCTGTGTTTTGACTTAAGCTCACTTTTATTACAAATTTGTTAGCATAGTATTTGCCTCTTGTATTTTTTATGGTTTCTCTAGGAAGGTGATTGTTTCAGGAGATAGTCTACTTTTCAACTTAATAGAAATGTGGAAACAGTCAAGCACTCTGTAGTGTAGATGCAGCCTGTCTAAAGCTGAGGAAATGCATAGTAAAAGATGAGAAATTTATTGTATTTAACATTAAGATCATAGAATCATATAATTGTGAAGTGTTGGATGAGACCCTCAAGATCATCAAGTCCAACCATCAACCCAGCACTGCCACTGTAACCCCTAAACCACTAAACCATAAGACCAAGCACCAGATCCAGATGCCTCTTAAACACCTCCAGGGATGGTGACTCTATCACCTCCCTGGGCAACATATGGCAATGCCTGAATACCCCAGTAGTGAAAAATTATTTTTGAATATCTAATCTGAATCTCCCCTATCTCAGATTAAGGGCATTTCCTTTGGTAATCCCACTATGGGCACAGTAGAAGACACCAGCCTCCACCTCACTACAGCCTCCTCTCCGGTAGCTGTAGAGAACCATGAAAACCCTGAGCCTTCTCTTCTTTATACTAGACAAACCCATTTCCCTCAGCAGTTCCTCATAAGACTTGCTTTCTAGACCTTTAATGAGCCTTGTTGCCCTTTCCTGGACCCAGTCCAGCACCTCAATATCCTTTTTGAAGTGGAGGGCCCAGAACTGAACAGACTACTTGAGGTGCAGCCTCACCAGTGCTGAATACAGAGAGATGATCACAGAGGGATGGTCCTGCTGGCCAAACTATTCTTGATACAGGCCAAGATGCCATTGGCCTTCTTGGCCACCTGGGCACACTGCCAGCTCATATTGAGCTGGCTGTCAACCAGCACTCCCAAATCCCTTTCTGCTGAACAGTTCTCAAGCCATTTCACTCCAAGCCTTTAGCACCTCATGGGGTTGTTGTAACTCAAGTTCAGAACCCAGCACTTCACCTTTTTGATCAACTCTATCAAGGTCTTTCTGTAAAGCCTTCCTACCCTGAGCAAACCCACACTACCACTCAGTTTAGTGTCAGAGTCCACTCATCCAAGCTACAAGCAACTGTTTTTTGTAGGAGGATGCTGTGGGAGACAGTCTTAAACGTTTTACCGAAATCTGGACACTATATCCACACTTTGTCTCATCTACTAAGCAATTTGCTTTCTCATAGAAAGAGGTCAGGCAGGTCAAGCAGGATCTGCCTCTTGTATATTCGTATTGGTTGGGCTTGATTGCCTGGTTATCCTGCATGTGCCACGTAATGGCACTTAGGATGATCTCTTCCATAACCGTGCCTGGAACTGAGGTTAGGCTGACAGGACTGTAGTTGCCCCAATCATCCTTCTTATCCTGTTTGTAGATGGGCACTACATTTGCAAATTTCCAGTCAGCTGAAACTTCTTAACCAGCTAGAAGAAGAAGGTACAGCTGAGCATTTATCTACTGTCAATAAATCAAAGTTATTCTTGTTCATAAAACACAGTGAATGGAGTGACAAAAAGTTATCAAAATGTATTTACTTACATTTACTAGGGAAAAAAAGAACCAAAAGACCTGCAAACCAAACAACTACTATAATCCCATTCGCCATCCTCCTACCAACAACAAACAAAACACTCTCCCAAAAAACATTAACAAAAAATGGAGTCTATGTAGAGACCTGTCTTTACAGAGAGACTGAAGGGATGCTGGACGGGCTGAGTGGGTTTCATCTCATCCACCCTTAAGCCACAAGAAGGCCCTAACCACGTAAGCTCAGCCCACCATCTAAACTGCTTCTGTGATTTAGTGGAAAGAGAAGACTCTCCAGTGGGTGATTTATCTGACTCACACAGCTGTCTGGAGGTGAAGAAGATAAATTACTCTCTAAAGGACCCCTTCTCTCCACTGACTACTGAGCATGTCTGTTTGAAAAGCTGTGAGTAGGCCCTTGATGCTTGTGGACCAAAGCTAGGCAACATTATCATTAGACTGCACAGCACTGATGGCTGTGTAAAAACTGGAGAAGAACAAAATGTTTGTTTAGTGACTGTGAGAATTCCTTCTTTAGGTTTGTGTTAAGAAATAAAACAGCATTTTCACCCTTTGGGAGAGTTCTGCATATTGAACACAAAAGACTAAGGAAAAAATTATTATTCAAGTTGTCATCAATCCAAACCTATAGTTCCAGTTTCTGCACAATAGAGTCTTGCTGAAATGCCACAAGTCAAGAGGGTCCTTAAAGATCTTGGTGTTCATCACATACTCACCTTTCTGTGCTAGATTTGCAAAAATACAAGATAATCTCTGTAGGTTCTGAATCTCCTAGCAGCATAAATATCTCAAGGATGAAACAAACACTTTAATTGCTGCCATGAATATTGACAGAATGTTTTTGACAGTGCAGTGACAGCTGATGTTTGACTCAAATGCCAACATCATCAGAGCTGGAAAAAAAATAAAGAATTTTGGTATCTTTTACACCTCTAGGGCCTGTGCATAATTGGGAAAAGAAAGTACCTTTTATTACTAAGTATAGTGGTTAGACCATCATCCTTTACTGGGTTTGATTTGTGGGCATCTGTAGCCTTAAGCATGCTGTGCTCTTACGAGCCTTTGTCACTGTCTCCTGCTTGCGTTACTTTTCCTGATATACATATTCATCAGAAATGTACTCCAGCTATCTATGACTTAATCAGTTGGTAAGGAAATCTTTTTTTTTCCCACTAAATGAATAGTGTGATTTTTTTTTTATTCGAAGTGCAACAGATTTAACCAAGACTGACTCTATTAGGGTACTTTATCATTAAGTTTAGAGGCTTGGAGAGTTCATCTGTCCTACCTCTGGCAAATAAAAACTTCATTTATAGGACTGAAATACTTACCCTAGGCTGCCTATAGTGAAATAGACACATCCAAAGATACCTCCTAGAATAGCTGCCTGGGATAATCAGCAGAAGCCCCCATGCCCTTACCACTAACAAAGGGAAACTAGATAGATTAATTCAGATTTAAATGTCTCACTTTCAAATATCTAATTAGGCTACGTGAAACTCACACTGGGACTCAACCCTAGCATGTCAGCAGAGGGATTTGGACTTCAGTCCTTTGTAGAATAGAAGAAAGTTCTTGAACCAGAAAGCTTTGTTTGAGAAGACCCCTCCCTCTTCTCCAATTTAAACTGCCTGTGGAATCTAACTCTGGGAGAAACCTTGATCCTCTTTACTCCAGATGGAGAGAAGTGCCCATTAATCTAGAGTCAAACATTTTGTCTTTGTTGATCTCTAGCCATATAATGCTTTTTAATGTATTTATCTGAAAAAAATAAAGCAATTTCTTATCAGTTGAGTGGTTGATGTGAAGGACCCCTCCAGAAATTTAATGCTGGTCAGTGTCTTAAGTAACAGGTGGAAAAAACTATTGGTTCAGTGGTGGTTAGTCTTAAATTTGTGTAATGGGGAAAAAAATGGGATCTAATTCAGCTTATATTAAACCAGGGACCTGGCAGAAAAGTACAGTGTTAACTGTGACCTTTATGATACAAGCTCATCTTTTATGCTGAATCAGTGATCCTAAGACAGTGTTTGAAAGGAAACCTTTCTTACAGAGTTCATTGCTAAGCATTAATCTTTCTCAAAACACACTAAGGATCTATCAACACTGACCTTCGCTGCTCTATATTACAATGGAGTGAGAGTTTGATGACTGAAGGGAATATTGCAACAGATTTGCTTCCAACTCAGAATAAACAATTAATATAGGAACATCTGGGTTGCGTTCATTTTCAGCACTGTTGATTTCTACTGCTGCATGGTACATGTATATTTGAATGCATTTATTCACAGATATATATGTGCATGTGCACATACAGGTGGAATAAGGGTTCAGATTGCTATACCCACTAAAACCACTGAGGCAAATAACTAACCTGCTAGGTGAATGGAAGTCAGCAATGTAATTTTTTTTTTTCATTCCCATGAAAGGAAAGGTATTCGTAGTCTTTTTCCTATTTCCAATGAAGGCCAGATATTTTTATATTTTCCTACTGACTGTAATGGAAAGAGAAATAGAAATAAAGTTCTCTCTATAGGGAAATTCACTTCTATATACAAGGCCTTGCATTGTCATTCTCCTCACTTCATGTCTGTAGCTCACTCAAACTCCACCCACCCTTATTTTCTCTAAAACCTTCATTACAAACTCATTCAGGAATGCCCTTATTGCCCTTTCTTTATTCCATTCCCTGCAAATGATATCATAAATCCCCAAATCTCCTCATGATTATCCTAAATTTCCTCAGATTTTACATAGAAAACTGGAATATTATCTACATGTACATTTTTATTTTTAAAAAAATTCAAACAGAGTACTCATCTACTTTGTAGTTTTAAGAATAAGATATGTATGTATGTGTGAATGTTGAGGGGGGGAAAACAGGACAGCATTTCAATAAGAAATTTTTATAAAATATCTCCTTAAATATTGGTAAATAACTCACAAATTTAAAATAATCTGAAATTTCATATTGTCTATTACCCTTACAAATTAAAATGTGAAACCGATTTAATCTTGCCTCAAGTATCCCTCTCACTGTACCCATAACAATACTGTCACAATTTTCTGTTTCTTCCTCAATTGCATGCACCACACACAGACAAACTACATCTACTGTCATTTTTGAATTTAAAATTAATCTTCACTGATTAAGCTTCAGGGAAAAACTCAAAAAAAAAAAGACTCTCAGAAAGTCACGTTCACATTAAACAGAAATCTGCCTATTGCCAAACTGCTGATATTTTCATTTATTTCCTGACATTTAAAATCCCATCATCCTAGTACTGGGTGTATGATAATAACTCATTGCATATATCACACCACAGGAAAAGAAACGTCTGTTTCCACAGCTGAGCAGACTGATTCTTACAAAATTGAACCAGTAGTGTATTATCGTTTCAAATGAGGACGAGTTGTTGAGATATCTTTTCTGAGAAGCAAGCATACATTAACTCAGGGCTGCTAACAGAATAGTGACAAAAGAGGCACAATGCTCTTTCTGATTCTGTGCTTCCTCCTCCTGAGACTCATGCTCATTTGGAGTGTTGATGCTTACCAGGCTACAAAAACAGCATCTGTTTTTGAGAGAGCAATCTTCATTTGCAACAACAGTAACAAAAAAATCAATTAAACAAGAACTTGAAAAGAGGACTGAAAAGTGTTTCACATTTTGCAGTCTATGAGATATATATATATATATATATTCTAGTTTTAAACACACTTAAAAAATCCCTGAAGAACAACAACGCTTTCTAGAGCTACAGCATCTCAGGGGGAATTAGCTCAAAACTTGAAAGCAGATTAGTTACTTTTCGTTGGCTTTGACAGAAATCTTTTGTCTGTCTGCACAGCCGTGGCTTTTACTAATAATACAGGAATTGAAGTAATTTCTAGTATGCTTAGCTTTTAGCTCCCAAACAAAACTTTTCATAGGACTGTATCTCTGGGAAGGCAAAGATTAGTACTTGATGTTTGATTTTCTTTCAGCCATTTCAAAACCCGTGCAAAGTATTAAGAGGAAAGAGAGTCAACCTATTGAGCTGAAAGTTTAAAAGGGGGAAAATGTGGGGCTTATTCTCCATTTTTCTCCTACTTCTGTGTTATCATTAAAAAATAAAAACAGGGCTCAAAGTCATAGAGTAATTTGGAAGACTTTTTGTGAGTGTTTATTTTGTTGAGCATCTATTTTGACATCCATGCTTTTATGGAGATACATGACTTCTTTCTGATATAGAAACTTCACTCTTGACCAAGCATATATTTAACATTTGCACAGTAATTTCTACTCCAAAGAAGTAGACTTTGAAAAAAAATTATAACCCACTCAGTCAAGATACAGAGATTTTATTTACATTTACATATTCTGTGAGTTTACTTATTCCCTTTCAAAAACGTCTGAAGTTCTCAGATAAATCATTGAGTTTTATTCATATTGGTGCAGTGTATAGAAAGCAGAGTACCATCCTACTATGAACACAAAAGATATTTTCTATATCTTTATAGAAAATGTACATATTTTCTATATTTTCTTACCCTGAGCAATAATCTCAGAAGAGTATGTTGTAACATTGAGTTTTTGTTTGAGTTTGGGTGGGTATTGAGAAAAATGCAAATTGTGGGTCCAGAAAGGCAAAGATTTCAAGCTTTAAAGCTAGAATGCTGAAATCATGTCCTCTACACAATTAAAATGAAAGAAACACAAATGTCACAGTATAAGTTGAAGTTGAAATAATGTACAGAGGAAAAATAACATGGTCTAGGATTTTACAAAACAAACCAAACAAGTCCTAAGAAATATCTTCTCTGTAAATATTGGCTTTCACAGCAAACTTTCCTTGCATTTCACAGAGAATATACATATATATACATATATATATATGCATTCTCATACACCTGTATACACTCGCAATTTAACACACATAATAATATTTAGTAAAAATTTCAGTTCCACATTTCAATTAAAAATGTATGTGTTCTGATGGAAAACTGCCTTGTCATACCAAGAAAATTGGAGGTCAAATAAAGCATTGATATTCTTCTGCGGTCAAAAAACCCATTATTTCTCCACCTATTTCAAGGTGGCAAATCCCCAACGAAAGGAAGAGACTGAGTTTTACAGAGTCATTTGACACAAGCATAGGTACTGGATGCTTATTTCTTATCTATAATAACTTCTAATTTGACTGTCCTTTGTCTAAGGAGCTTGTAGGAAGATTACATTAATCATTACATTTTTCTTATGAAGAAAGAAGCTGGTTGCTTTCTCAATGCACTTGTTCCACTCTGAAGGTGAAGTTCTGAAACACGATATGCCAGCCTCTCCAAATAGCAGTGTACAAAGCGGCTGACGTTTGGCATTTCCATGCAAGACTCAGAAGGATGAACACATCTGTTTGTAGCTAGGCCTGAATGAAGCTCTTTGGTTTTGGTTTGTCAAATTTCGGACAATGTCTTGAAGCTTGACTTTCATCTCACGCTGTATAAATCAGTTGTTATCTCTTGATTGCAGTGAAGTCAGTGGGAGTTATGATGTTAGCAGTGCCAGGATTCTCATCACACAAGTAATTGTTTTGAGACTAATGGTGTTACACTTCCAAAGAGTTATCATTTAAAGACAGAAAATCCTCTTTATTTTCAATTTCTATATTATCAAAAATCCATGAGAATTATTTTCTTTAAATAACTTTTTTTCCCTAAAATTAATACCTCTTTCTGTAATTTACTGCAACCCAATAGTTATATGAAAAACTATTTACGCTGAATGAGAGTGAAGAGGAAGTCTTCCTTTGTTTAAGTGGGCTGCTTACCTACTCAGTTACACAAAAATTCATGTTTTGAAAAAAGCCCCTTTGTAAATATTGATGACACCAAACTTAGTGGTGTGGTTCACACTCCTGAAGGTTGGGATGCCATCCAGAGAGACCTGAACAATCTTGAGGAGTGGGCCCATGGGAATCTCATGAGGCTTAACGAGATCAAGTGTAATGTGCTCCAGTTGAGTTGGGGCAACCCCTGGCATCAATAAAGACTGCAGGATGAACAGACTGAGAGCAGCCCTGCTGAGAAGGAGCTGGGGTTGCTGATGAATGAGAGGCTGCCCATGAGCCATCGATGTGAGCTTGCAACCCAGAAAGCCAATCATATCCTTGGCTGCATCAAAAGCAGCATGGCCAGCAGGTCAAGGGAGGGAATTCTGTCACTTTATTCCACTCTGGTGAGACCCCACCTTGAAGTCCTGTGTCCAGCTCTGGGGTCCCCAGCACAGGAAGGATATCGACCTGTTGGAGTGAGTCCAGAGGAGGCCACAAAGATGACTAGGGGGCTGGAGCACCTCTCCTATAAGGAACGGCTGAGACAACTGGGATTGTTCAGTCTAGAGAAGAGAAAGCTTTGGAGTGACCTAATTGTGACCGTCCAGTGCCCAAAGGCAGCCTACAAGAAAGATGCAGACAGACTTTTTACAAGGGTGTATAGAGATAGGACAAGGGGGAATGGCTTCAAAATGAAAGAGAATAGGTTTAGATTAGATGTTGGAAAGAAATTCTTTACTGTTAGGGTGGTGAGGGACTGGAACAGAGAAGTTGTGGATGCCCCATCCTTAGCAATGTTCAAGGCCAAACTGGATGGGCCTTTGAGAAACCTGGTCTAGTGGAAGGTGTCTCTGCCCATGGCAGGGAAGTTGGTTCTAGATGGTCTTTAAGGTCCCTTCAAATCCGAGCCATTCTATGATTCTGTGAATATAATCCTGCTTCCTTTCTTCCTCAAACGGACTAGTGAAAACAGAGTAATTCTTAATTAAGACATTTTGCTATGATATACCATAAAGACTATGAAATAGACTAAACCCGGAAAAATTGTATAGCTGACTATATTTTAATTTGACTTTAATTGTTGACATCTTTTATAAACAGAAAATGTATATGCATTTCATAACCACTGTATTTTTATATGTTATGGGGTTTTTTGAGAAAAATTATTGAAAACATGCTGTTGTTACAGGCTTGAGACTATTTTATCCTTGGAAACACAGATTCACACAGAAATAGTCATGTAATCTATGACACAAATAATACTGCTTTAGCAAAATGTAGGATAGATTTGACATGTTGAGTATCGTACATAAAAATATTACTTAGAAATATAATGGCCAAAGCTTTTTAAAACATGACTTTTGGCATCAGATTCAATGTTTAAATTGTGGGTTTTTTCCATCTCTATTTTTTCTAAAAGTAGGAATGGGATATCATTTGAAATGCAGGAAAATTCACATATAGGATTCAATAGGTATTCAATAGGTAGAATAGGTATACCACATTTTGATATTTGCCTTCTTAGTGTAATCTATGCCTACGTTCAAGACAGAGTGTGCTTTGAAACCATTGCCAACATCTGTATCTGCAAGGCGACTCTTATCTAAAATGCCAGATGTGCTCAGTTACATTGTGCTGTATCACGATAGGATGACTAATCATGTCATGAAAGTTAAATGAAATCATCTAGCCAGGATGAAGAATGCATTTTAAGAGTTCGATATTTCAAGTAAATTATCTGTTCATTCATAGTGACTAATGTTTGAAAGACTTTTTTTCTTGATTCTGCTTGATTCTGCTCCACTAAATTCAATGAAAATACTGCTGTTTACCTTTCTGAGTGCAGGATAGGAGACTTTTGTTAGGAAGACACTGACATATGTGAATGTGCTTTGGAAAAAAAGCTCAATCTACTTGTTTATGGTTTTCTTTTACCTCTGACATACTATATTACTTCCAAAGCCTTCAGTAACAGAAGCATATACTCTTCAATGCAGTAAAGAGAATAAAAAAATTATGACATGTTGGGTGTGTACTGTTGCATAGATGAGGTAGCATGATAGCTTATTTCTTTCAATTAGTGACCAGTTTGTACTTATGTAAATATTAAGCTTTTCTTTAAATAAAACACTGAAACTCTAACAAATTTAGAAATGACAGAAGTTTGAGAATACAATTAATTGTAGTTGTAGCCTATATGTTATGCAATTTAATTTTTTTGTTTGTTTGTTTTTCTTAAGCTCCTGCTATAACTTTTCACCAGGAATTAACTAAAGGAATGTTCAAGAAGTCCTGTGGAAAAATGTCATGTGTGATTAGGCAAGCTGGCTGGGCAGAATGGACAGTGTCCAAAACACCAATCTGTAAAAATGAAAAAAGCCAGGATGCTCCAGATCTTATCTTAGGAGAATTGTTGACTCAGAGGCACCATGTGTGGTGGTTGTCTACAGTAAGCATGGTCAAGATTATCATTAGGCATGCCACACATCCAACACTAATTCCAGTGTCAGGAATTCAGTTCTAAAGTAGCTCTGTTGCAGTCAGTTTTTGGCATGACTTCAAAGCTAATATTCAAAGTCAGAAAGCTTAAAACTGTGCAAGCTTATTTAGATTCTTTAAATGTCCTGGCTTAGTAGATTTGTGGGCATTTGAGACTTTGTAAATTGTTGAAGACTGAAAAGTAAAAAATAAAATGCGAATCTTTTTTTCAGTTAGAGTTTTCAATGATGTGACATTGGATTAATTTCAAATAATTTTCTTACTACCTATCCATCCACCCACTGTCCCTTATTCTCAGGAGTACTGGAGCTATGTATATTGTAACTTTTTTGATTGTATAATTGTTTCCTTGGTTCGGTGCATTATGAAATTGCACAAGAGCTTTGGAAAAAAAAAACTAACAAAAAAACATTAACCTCTTCACTTGAAATCTCACACTAAGACTGCTTTCTTATCTGCTATGAGAAATTGTTGGACTTGGGTCATCACTTTTTAAAGACACTAACTTGTGACTTGATGGGCGTCATGAAAGAATGTGTTGCTACTTCTGTCACTTAGATTTTAAACAGCTTTTGCAATAAGAACAGCTGAAAACTCTACTTATACAAATGTCAGTTCTACTCCTATTACATACATAACTTTATGCATTTAAGTGCAGTATCCAGAACATGAGAGCAGCATACAGAACACCACAAACATAGTATCGTCACTTGTCATCACATCCTGATGTAATGTTACAACTTCCTCAGAACTTCAAAAATAGCTTGCAAATACTCTACCAAAGGAACTTTTCCCCTCATAATAGAGAAATTTTCCTACAAAATTACCTCAATCCAAGAATATAAGGGTATGATTTGGTCTTCGGTCATTCAGAGATTTTCTGTACTAAAACAAGTGCTGGCTTGAAAACATATTAGAACATTTTTGTGGGTCAGCACTAAGACCTATATATTAGAAGATATCAGAAATTAAAATTTTGGTTTTGGACATCTACTATGATATCAGGAAACATTTTGATATTAAATGTTATATTTGTGAAATTATGCATAAAATGGCGTTCTTACTTGTGTTTCATATTTACTAATTTCAATGATTTTCTTCCGAGTCATACTATCATTTGAGTCTTAGTGTTTCTGATGAATCCTTAGCTAGCTGAACCCTTAAATTGAAACTACTCATCTTTTCTTTAAAATAGGTCAACCAAATTACATTGGAATTCTCCATTTTCAGAAAGCCAGCAATGTCCAGAATTTAAACAGGGAAAGAGCAGATTCTTTGGCTGAGACTGCTTACAAAATAAAATTACAATTCAAAATAGACCTGTTGCGAGAGACTGGAGTGTTAAGGGTTAATGATTCAAACAATTGGCCATTTGCAAAGCAGCAGGGTCCTTTGCTGAGGCCAGGTTTGCACCCATCAACCAAGGGGGAGGAGGAGAGTTTTTGAGTGTGGGGTAGTGAAAGTTCTGATCTGCCTAAGAACAGCCCACATGCAGAGGGAATGTGCATCCACCACCAGAGGATGGCCATGACCTTTGTTTAGCAACAGTCTGGGTTTTGAGCCAGATAAGGGAAAAGGCCAATAACAAGCAGATGCTGTGATGACATCATGCCAAAGTCCTCCTTTATGCAACTGGTTTAGGTGTAAAACTCCCCTCTGAGGGATGTAGGAGGACATTCACATGTACGCCTGAAGTGTTCACCGCTTCTGATGGGGCATAACTCACTGAACTACACTGATGTGAGAAACAGTGGTCATGTCTTAGAAGGTGTCATAAACTATCAAAGACCCCCCAGGTGCCCCCAGACTCATTTCTGGGGCCTTCCACCAGAGGACTGCCCATGATCCTCAGTGTTGTCACAGACAGCATAAAACTATCCACGGGAGATACCTGAGCGTTCTCACCTGAACCTGAAAGTATATTAACCAGTTGAATTCTATGTTTTGTGGGCTTCCCCCACCTCCAACAGATCAAGACTGTGACCATGACTTCAACAAGCAGACATCAAAATTGCAACAACCAAGTCTCATCGCTAGATCCACGGGTGATGGTATCTTTCCTCTCCACTATCTGCTCTTATCCTTTCTCTTTATTTTTTTTCCTTATATATTGTGTTAGTTTGGACAAACCAATGGGAGAAATAGAACCCCAAGTTCATCACTCCCCTTTTGTCCCAGGCAACTAGAAATAAGACAAGAGGGAACAGCTTAGGTTTAGGTTGGACATTAGGAAGTTCTTTACAGAGTGAGTGACTGGGCATTGGAATGAGCTGCACAGGGAGGTAGTAGAGTAACCGTCCCTGAAGGTATTTAAGAAGAGACTGAATGTGGCACTTAGTACCATGGTCTACTAGACAAGGTGGTGTTAGGTCAAAGGTTGGACTCGATGATCTCAGAGATCTTTTCCAACCTAGCTGACTCTGTGATTCTGTGTTTTAATCTCTCCCTGTCCCCTCGAATAATGAAGGGACAATACAAAGAGATATAAGTAAAACATAAAAATTTACTAAAGGAAACATCAGTAACTACAAAGATACAAATAAATCAGTCTCTTCATTCTCATGACCAGTGACAGGACTCGAGGAAACGGCCTGAAGCTGAGTTGGGGGAAGTTTAAGGTGGATATCAGGAAGAGGTTTTTCACCCAGAGGGCTGTTGAGCACTGGAACAGGTTCCCCAGGGAAGTGGTCACAGCACAAAGCCTGTCTGAGTTCGAGAAGCATTTGGACAATGCTGCCAGGCACATGGTGTGATTCTTGGGGATGATTCTGTGCAGGGCCAGGAGCTGGACTCAATGATCCTGATGGACCCCTTCCAACTCAGCATATTCTATGAATCTGTGATTCTAGATTTCCATGATTTTTTTTCTGATAGTTTAGTTTTATTAACTGCTTTATCTATTACAGAGATAACCAAAATGGATTTCTGCATAAAACATAATCTGAATTTAAATCTTGAATTTCATAATCTTCATTGAAAATGATGTTAAAAGCTCATCAGTGCTTTACTTCTGCTCTCTGTATCAGTTTTTGTTTGTAATTGATAAAGGCAAAACATCTTGCAATGTTTTATAAAAAAGCCTTGTTCTCATGTGTTCCCATCAAGCCAACCCACACAGAAGTAAAATGTCACTAATTTATCCGTAAGTATCATTTGACCGGAATAGCCGAAACAAATATATAATCTGAATGAACTGTATCCTACCATTGCTATAAGGAAGTGGATGCTTTAATAATTTAAAATTGGAATTTTCAAAAGCTTAACTGTGAATCCCAAAATTGGTACTATAGTCATTGCTGGATTCAAAGTTGAAACTATTAAAAATGAAGAAACAGTTTATAAACTGTTCCCTGTGAAAGCTGGTTACTCAACACTTGCAACAGCAGAAAGTATCTTTTCTTTTAACATTTCATCCACTCAGCAACTGACATTTGAAAGTTTTCTTTTTCATTTTTAAGTTCTTTTATGAGAGCAAGTATTTTTTTTTTTGTACGAGGAGAAAGGAGGATATTTGTCAGGAAAGTTCAAATTAATTGTTTGAAGTACATGCAGTAAGAGTAATCAGTTCAATTCCTTTCCTTTTAGTCACATTTCATCATGTTTTCTACTTGAAGAATTTTCAGCACAGTCATATGGTAGGAAAAAAAGTGTTTGTTGGTTTTTTTTTAATTTTTAACAATAAAAAGCGAATATATTCTGTTAGAAATGAAACCAAACGAAAAGTCGATCCTTTGTTTCCAAAGAAAAAAGAATGGCAAAATAAAAATGTACCTTAACATTTTAAAATCAGATTAAGAACCTTTTTTCTTTTTCTAAACAAAATAAACACAAGCAATTGACAGCAACAACAGTTGGCTGTCTTTAGACCTGCAGAGCAAGGAAGTGGGAAGTGTGGGATTGAATCTTTCTGCTAGAAGGGGGAGATACTACTTAACCACTCTGATCTGGAGGAGGTGAAGGAAAGGAGAAGGAAGAGCAGCAACCATCAGAGCTAACTGTGCTCCTGTCAGCAGCAGCCTCTCAACACCTACCCTCTCTGGCCCATCTACCATGGCCTTCCTCACTGCTGCTGAGTGAAGACTTGTCTGGAAACAAAGAATGCAAAATAGTGATTATGCCTCTCCAAAAGCTTCCAGGCCTTTGGAGGGTGTGTAAAAGAGCGGCAGACACAGGCATCACACATTCATGTTGAGTTCATGAGTACTTAAAGAGCACATTGCAGGCCCAGTGTATCTAACGAGAGGAGCAGTTAATTGTTGGAACAAGGTAGATGCCACACTGCTGCTAGTGAAATGGTAAAAGAAACTTTGCTGACACTGCTAGGTAAAGAAGATACTCTGGAGTGGATGTAAAGAGCTGGCTCCTGTTCACCCATATCTTTGGCTAAAGGCCAGCTCCAGTGTACTGGAGTCTGGATTAATTTCACTCAACTTCAGCATGCATTGTAAACTGCCTAAATTGAGTTTAATTGTTCTAGATCTTTTTTCCACAGCTTCTAGAGAGAAAGACATCCCCAAAGAAAGGGTCAATCCACATAAGAAATACATAATTTACTTCTTTTGGGAGGTATGTTTTTCCCTGGATTATAAATGCAGTGTACTCTGAAGGAAGTAATCTTTAATCAGGAAGATAAAACTAAGGCTCAAATTGCAAAATCAACTCAACTGCACGTACGCATTTGGATGGGTTTTAGTCAAACCTTTAAAATTCCGATAGGATTCATTTCAGACTAATTTATATATCTAAAATTAACCATCTGACTCTAAACCAGTCAACTTGGGTTCTCTTTTCAATCAGCCGAAGTGGTATTGCCAGAAGGCAATTATCCTCATCCTAAAATAGCTGTCTAAAACATGAGACGTACTTTTCCTAAAAATCTGGGTTTCTTCACTCTTTATAAAGACGGACTAGCAGGACTGACCTGTCATTAACCAGACTCTTAGACATCTAAACTTAAGTTAAATAAATCCCACACCCAGTTTACACTCATAGAATCACTCAAGAACTTATTTTACCACAGAAAATAATTACATAAATAAATAACTGTATTCGTGTACAGTCAGAAATTTTGTGAACTGTGGTTGCTTTGTAAAAATTGATTACATTTTTCCTCTTCTATAATTAACAGTAGGCTGAGATTTCATTCTGCTTCCTGACAAACAAAACAGTCAACCACATAGGTCAAGGGAGCAAGTCTTGGAAATCTCACTAACAGATGAAAATATCAGAAAAGTAGTTTTCAATGGTTGCCTTATTACATTATATTTGCATGACATTATGGCAGTGACAACTTTTCAAGTCAGGATCCTGCTGTTGAGCAAATTCACATTGTTTACTTCATTTCATATGCTTTTATTCTTTATTCCCTTTACAATAGTCACACTGTTTACATTCATAGAACATATGCGCAATACTACTTTCAGTCACAACAAAAATCAAGCATCTTCCTCAACAAGCCATCAAATAATAAGGAAATACCATTCAGAATTTTATTACAATGGGGAGACAAACCATACGTTTCCTTTAAAACTGAAGAAATACCTAGGGAATGCTGTCATCTCTGTTAAACTTGTCAGTCACTTCTGAGAACTGCCACAGGACAGAAATGGGCAAAAGTAAGCACCCAATATGGGCTGAGGGAGAGGTCAGATTAAGGAGATGCCTTGTCTAAGTTATTGTCCTCTCTGCCAACATACACCAGCTGTGTCAGAAGAACTTTTGTCTTGATCTTCACACCAGGATAGACAAATCACAATAAAACTTTGAATGTTTGTGTGTGTACACCAACAAACACATAATTTGATTCTAATATTTTTTCTAGTGCAATCTCTTATTATAACTAAGTAATAAAAAAGAAAAACAGTAACAATAAATATTTGAATGGTTAGGACATTTTAAGATCATGAAAACAAATTAACCAACATTTCTTCTGTCAAAGGACTTAAGTTTAATCCATAGATCAGAGACAACAGTGAATTTCTAACCAGTCTGATGGATACTAAGGAAAAGCCTAAAATTCTTTTAGTATTCAAGCGCTAAGGTAGTGTGAATTTAAAGAAAATGCAAGAAATTTTGTGACTGAAAAATAATTAATTTCCTCTATGAAAAATACAACAAAATTACCCAAAGTATTATTTTAAATTATTTTTTATATCTAGTTACATGGTTTTATATTAGTAATGTATTTTAATGGGGCTGTAGATCACATCTGTTATTTTTTATCATAGAATCAAAGAATATGCTGAGTTGGAAGGGATCTACAAGGATGATCATTGAGTCCAACCCTTAGCCCTGCACAGAACCATCCCCAAGAGTCACACCATGTGCCTGAGAGCATTGTCCAAATGCTTCTTGAACTCAGATAGGCTTTGTGCTGTGACCACTTCCCTGGGAAGCCTGTTCCAGTGCTCAACCAATACTCTGGGTGAAGACTCTCTTTCTAATATCCAACCTAAACTTTCCCTGACACAACTTCAGACCATTCCCTTGGGTCCTGTCACTGGTCACCACAGAGAAGAGATCAGTGCCTGTCCCTCCTCTTCTCCTCATGAAGAACTTGTAGACTGCAATGGCGTCTCCCCTCAGTCTCCTCTTCTCCAGGCTGAACAGACTAAGTGCCCTCAGCTGCTCCTCATAGGGCTTCCCCTCAAAGCCCTTCACCACCTTTGATGCCCTTCTTTGAACACTCTCTAATAGCTTAATATCTTTCTTGTATCATAGTGCCCAAAACTGCACACAATATTCAAGGTGAGGCCACATCAGTGCAGAGCAGAGAGGGATAATCCCCTCCCCTGACCGACTGTCAATGCTTTGCCTGATGCCCCCCAGGACATGGTTGGCCCTCCTGGCTGCCAGGGCACTGCTGACTCATATTCAGCTTGCCAATGACCAGGACCCCAAGATCCCTTTCCATGGCACTGCTTTCCAGCATCTCATTCCCCAGTCTGTGTGAACATTCAGGGTTATCCCATCCCAGGTGCAGAATTCAGCACTTTCCCTTGTTGAACTTCATATGGTTGGTGATTGTCCAGTCCCCTAATTTGTTGAGGTCTCTCTACAGGGCCTCCCTGCCTTCGAGGAAGTCAACAGTCCTCCCAGTTTTGTGTCATCTGCAAACTTGCTTAGTATCCCTTCCAGTCCTGCATCCAAGTAATTTATGAAGACGTTGAAGAGCACAGGGCCCAAAATAGAACCCTGTGGAACCCCACTAGTGACAGGTCATCAGTCTGATGTTACCCCATTCACTATTACCCTCTTTGCTTGACCCGTAATCCAATAGCTCACCCACCACATGATGTGTCTATCCAGCTGTGTGCTGGACATTTTGTCCAGAAGGATCCTGTGAGAGACAGTATTGAAAGCTTTACTGAAATCCAGAAAGATTACATCAACTGGCTTCCCTTGATCAACTAGATGGGTTGATTTGTCGTAGAAGGAAATCAGGTTGGATATGTAGAACTTTCCTCTCATGAAGCTGTGCTGGCTGTGACCAATTACAGTGTTGTCTTTCAAGTGTTTTTCAATACTTCCCAGAATAATCTTCTCTATGACTTTACCAGGCACTGAAGTGAGACTAACGGGCCTGTAGTTTCAAGAGTCCTCCTTCTTGCCCATCTTGAAAACTGGGAAAACATTTGCCACTTCCAGTCAGCTGGGACATTTCTGGATTCCCCAGACTGTTCAAAAATCATCAAGAGAGGTTTTGCCTACTGAGTACATGCTGCAGCATATTAAAGTGAGTGCAGTAACCTCAGCATATTAAAATGAGTGTAGTAATGAATCTGCAGTAATATTTAATAGATAGAAAGGAGCTGCAAACTAGATAAATAAGCCTGTAAACTGGAAAAATAAGTCTCATTCCCAGGACCAAAACCACACAAGTAGTAAAGGAAAGATGCTTGTCATGTCATGAAGCAGAATAAAAATTTCAATTTATTTATTTATTTTATATCAGCAGTGAGATTGTGAGGAATTGAAAACCAAACAGTAAGTATCATTTATGTGGTGGATTGAAGAAATTGCAGCAGCTCTTTTTCCAGGGAAATGATGAGATGAATGTTAAAATTGAGCTGTTTAATAGTGACAAGATTTAGGAGTTAAAGATTTTGCCTTATTATAATTAAAGTTTCTTGGTGTTATAAGAGTGACAATTGAAACTCTGCACAATAAACTAAATAGTTAGAATTCTAAATATGAGACCAAATATGTCAAGAGATTAAATACTTTTTAGATAAACAAAAGAAAGAGACAACTATGCAATGACTTAACATAGAATTTTAAAGTCTGTCATTGTGGTCATTTCTTGCTAAATACCCAGTTTCTCATTGTTTTGTTGTGAAATAGAAAATTGAAGGAAAAAAAAGAAAGAAAAAGAAAAAGGAAAAAAGAGAAAGTTTTGCTAGATACAACATAGAAGACTATCTTCTACATACAAGTGAGAAAAATCCGTGATTAATAAATAAAAGTTTGATCAAGAATTATGAAAAAGATATGAGAAAATTATAATCTACTAGTTCATGCAAATTTACTTCATACACAGGTAAAACCTAGATAAATGACTTTGTGTTGAGCATGTAGTTCTCTGTGCCTCTAACATACCTCAGAAAAGTATCTAGCATTATTCTAAAACAGTATAGTGCAGAAGGATTTCTTCCCCTGTGAAAGGCCCCAAAAAACATTCCCAGAGTGTATTGCATAATCATGTTATTTGTCATTCTTTTTTATATATGTGCATCTGGGTATTTACAGTGAAATTGGTGATATAGCCCCTATCATAGACTTCCTTCACACTTGTCATAAACATGAATAACCTAAGTTCAAGTAAGGAAAACTAAACACTGCAAGAAAGACATGTACAGCTCCTGAAGACAAAATGTAGGGTTTGCATAAGTTGCTAACTAAAAACCTCTATTCAGTTACCAATGCCAGTATCTTCGTGTTTTGACTGTTTGACACAATGATGGATTATTTATTTACTGAACAGCACTGGTGGCCAGAAAATTTGATTTTCATGCATGAAATCCATGAAACCTCAGCCACTGAACAGCTTCTTTTACACGTGGCAAAGGTCACCTATCAAGGGATTTTCTCACGTTTTGTGTGATTGGTCACGCCTCATTTCCTTCAAGAAAATATGATTTCCCGAAAGTGTGTGCATTTTAAGAGACTCTCAAAGGCTGAGAAAGTTATTTCCTTTTTGTTTGTGATAAGCACAAAATATAGAGACTAACCTACAGGGAACAACAAGCAACTGTTTGTAGCTGGAAACTATATTTAATCCTATCATTAAGGAAAACCTCAGAGCACACTAGGAATAAAAAGAATTCAAAACTAGACACTTAACCTTGTCACTTAACCTTTCAGACTTGCAAGTATTTAAAGAAAATATTCTGTATATTTGATAAGTGATTTCCCTCTATCATGAAACTACTACCTGTTCATGCAAAGAACTTCTATTCCTTTAAGCAAAGTGAAGTCAAACAAAATGAGATAATGCTGGAATTTTACAGAGGTTTCACTACTCTAAAGTACTAGAGTAAACAATTTCATTTCAAAGTTTTAATCCTTTGGACGAGCTGAAAGAACATTACAGCTTATATTACCCACACCTGCCGCAATACTTTTAGAAGGTGGCATTGCAACACATCTTCATATTGAGTTTCATTCAGAACTAGGACTAGCTCTTATTGTTGTGTGCAGGTATAAAGTGCCTGTCACAATGGAGCTCTGCTGACAGTTGGGGTCCTAAGATACCAATGGTGACAAATGACTATATGAAAATATGAAAAATGTAGAAGAATTCCCTGAAGTGTTACCCCTTATTATTTTTATACTCATAAAGGCCATAGGCCTGTCTTTTGAGAGGCTGAGTTTTAGGATGGTGATAGTAGAGTAATAAATGGAGAAATTTCTGCAAGATCTTTCAGATTTTTTGTGGTTTCTGGGAAGTCTACACATCCACTTGCGACAATCTGTGCATTTCATCTAAGGAGTGCTTCCCCATTTTCTGATTTCTTAATTCCTTTTTTATTTTAAAACCATTGAAATCAATAACTTGTTGCACTGCTGGTACATTTTATTATGTCATATAGTAAGTCATCATGAAAAAACTTTCTTACTACCTTTTCTACAAGCAAATATCTGACTATAGTGCAATAGTGGCTACAATGACTCATGTGAAGAATGCACAGCAAAAGGACATCATGTCAAAAGCAAAACATTCTCATTTCAACTGAAAAAGTGTGATCTGTTCAAAGAGAAATCCCATGACATTTAACTTGTGCTATCAAAATATAATTCTCTGCACATCAGAGAAGATAAAAACCAGAAAAACACAAAAAGAAAAATGAAAAGGTTTATGGTTAATGAAGGTTCTATGATCTTTTAATGATATGGTAATATTTAAATACTGGAGTAATGTCATGTTTTAATGCGTCAATGGCAATATGCATTGTTCATTTAACTGCATTATTTACAAAGATTTATAATTCCCCTCATATCTTTGGCTTGCAGTGTTCATTGAGTCTTTTGGTATTTTTTTGCCAGTAGGGTAGTGATGAATTATTGTGACCCTTCAAAAAAATATCAGACATAATTGGGGGATAGAAAAGCTTAAAATACAGTGGTAGGAAAAGAAATAGCAACAATGAGTAGAAGGTGATAATGCAACAATGTTTAAAGTAGATGAGACAAAAAATGTATTAAAAATAAAAATTGACTCACAAAACTAAATGAAAAAGATCAGCATAGAAATTCCTCTGTGGTAGCTGAAACAGGGAAAAAGCTGCTAGTAGCATAAGTCTGTCATCAGTACAAAAGGGAAAGGATGAATAATTACTATTGAAATTTAAAAAAAGGAAAGATTTAAGGTTCATGTCTGAAGAGAAAATGGAAGGGTATAAAATCTTAATAGTGTTTGGTATTGGAATATGGAATGTGTTTGCATGGCAAGCCTTGAAAATTACAAAGCTTGAGACATTTAAAACAAGAATGGACAATAGATAATTTAAACATACTGAAGAGAGCTTTCATAGTTGAGTATAGAGATGGAGTCAAACACCTCATAGCTGTCTTCTGCATCTAACTGCTATCCCTTTTCAATAATAAAAAATAATCTGTAGTACTTCATTCCAAAGATCATAACAAGCAAATTATAATGTTTACCAAGGAATTATGTATTTGCCCCTTTTTCTTCTGGGGCAGAACTTCATATCAATATTAATGACATATCATCTTCCAGTTTGTCTACAGCAATGCCACTCTCATGATAAATATGATCAGGTACTGTGCACAGTGCTACCAATATTGATGCTATTAATGGAGTGTGAGCCTCTCTGTTATGTTAATTTTGCCAGCTCCAACTTGGCTGATGCTCCAGCTGCCACTGCTATTTATGGAAAGCAAGTTTGTGTTAATAAACCTCTCGTGTCGTTACAAATTGCCTGGAATAAGTACAACTGTTACTGTTCTGATTTGTCTTGGGGAGCTGGAAGAAATTTTACATGCAGATTGTCAGAATAAATCAAAACAGTGCAAAGATTGTTTTATTTGTTCATTACTCTAGATAATATTCTTCCTCTAAGCACACAATATAATGGGATAAGGTTTGTATAAAATATCTAGGAAAGTTTACTGAGGAGTCTTAGATTTGTACAGAAATCCTACTTCTACTTCCTGACTGCATGTAAATAGGTTATTTACAGGGTGGTCCTGCCTCTTGGTTTCTTTTCTTCATCCTTAAATAAGAAAATAAAATCCTGAATTCACACTTCAGCTTCTATTAAAGGTTTCCAGCATTTCATAATTCCCACAGAAAAAGTTAATAAAAGTACCTCTCCCACACCTCCATATTGTACAGATAAGCTCTGTTTTCCTGCAAGACAAACAACGTTCAGTCAAAATAGATGAACTTTTAGCTTTGTGATTTTTTTTTTTTATTTTTTTTTAATTTGTTTGTCAGGTTGGTTGTTTGGGCTTTTTTGTTTTTGTTTGGTTGGTTGGTTTGGGTTGCTAGTTTGTTTTTGTTGCTGTTTTATTTTTGTTTTAAGAATAAGTAATTTAATGAAAACATAATATTTAATGATTAATGTAACATTTAGTTCAGATATAGATAACAGTTACAACAGTGTTTACCAATCAAAATAATGAAAATATGGCTACTTTATTTTCACTGACAAACAGAAATTTACCACAGTTGTAAAGCAGTTCCATTTAAGGCCTAGTGAACATTTATTTCTCAATTTTGTCATCACTAAAAGAAAGATTAGCAATTGTTTCAGTGACAAAACTAATTCAGTGCTAGAGAAAATGGTGAAGGAAAAAAAAACAACCCACAATTGCCATAGAATCAATTCTTTTAGGAATTTGGAAAATAACAAGTAATCATTGCTTATTATAGTTTTTGACAGCTTAAGTACAAAAAAATCAATTACCATGAAACTACTATCCAGATTAATGTTGAAAATAAACCTGCTTCTTAGGTACCTGATAACATAGCATTGATTTTTATTGTTTGAGGGAGACTGGCTATATTTAATTTCTTCTATTGATTTTTTTTTCCTTAAGTCCTATATTCAATGCATGTGAGATACAATGCAATTTCTTACAGCAAAGTAATGCTAGGAACCGAGCCTGTGAATTAATTTTACATGAGTGAAAGCAGAGCTTAGTAATTTGCTGAGTATTTGAGAGCAAAACTAGTAATTTTCCTCTTTATTATTTATAAATATCAAAAGGTCTAGAAGCGTGCATGGTGGTGTGGGCTCAAATGAGAAGACCTTGCAGCAATTTCTAATATCTTGACACTGCAGCACCTCATGTCCTACCCCTCATGTACTTTGAATGCCAGTAGTGATTGAAGGGTTTTGGAAACTGGAGGGAAAATATAATCAGCAAGATTTCTGGTTGGCTTATAAGACCATGAGCTCCAACTCTGAACACAATTTTAAATAGGATTGAATGCATGATTTAAAGCCCCACACAAATGTGGCAACTGAAAAAAACCAAAATCATATTATTTGGAGTTTAAAGAGGTTCTAGTCTTTCTTCCAACTAACTAATAACTAAAAGCAAATAGCATCCATGAGTTTATAGGAGTAGAATGTTAAGTATTTCTGCATTAGCAAAGTGAAAGCAATGTCATTTTGATGAAAGAAATGCAAAAGTTTCTTTCAAATAAATGCAAAGCGTGTAAACACAATGATTCACAAAAGTAGAATGGAATGTTTGGAGCAGTAAGTATTTCAGTTTCACTGAAATGTTGCTCCTTGTGTCATGTATTATACCTTTACAGCAGCAGCTTTCCTTGTCTAAATATGCTAGATAAGGTGGGTGCTCGTCAGAGAGATTGTCTCTTATTTGGAGATAACTCAGGGTAAGAGTTTCTCTGCAGCAAAGCACTACTATATTTAGCCGTAGACGAAGATGGTGACATCTGAAAGTGAGTAAGCAAAACCTGACATACAAAGACACTGTAATGCTCCAAGCTAGTTTACTGCAGCAGGCGAAGATCATGCGCCATCTGATTCAAAACAAAGTAAAGCCTGATCAACTTACCCTGAGGAGGTTTCAAAGCTTAATAAAGATGTTATGGCTGTACTTGGAAAGACTTGATTACTCCTGAACATTTAGCTACCCTCTTGACTTTACCTGTGGGAAGTGCGACAGTGGGTGGCAGTGTTATGCTGCTGCTTCCTATGCAGAGAAGCTATTTGAATAAGGGGAATGAGAAGGGATGTATCTAAATTAAGTTTGAGAAGGCCCTCTTTTACTGATCATTTGATCAGAGATGTCATAATGAAACCATTCGATTTCTCCTGGTATCTCTTCTTTCATTACTACAGTTTGAATGGCACACTGCAGTGTTTTATTGAAAAAAAATTAATGAGAATATGATTTGAAAGGAGTGGGTTTTTTTTGTTTGGTTTTTGGTGATTTTGTGTGGTGGGTTTTTGTGCGTGTGTGTGTGTGTGTTTTGTTGTTGTTGGGATTTTTTGTTGGTTTTATTTGTTTGGTTTTTGTTTGGTTTTAATTGGTGCACATATTTAACAGTCATGTTTAATTATCACTGCTTTCTATGGTGATTATACTTACCAAGTTTCTATCAGGAAGTATGAATAGTTATGTCAGTGCTGTTCAAATGTAACTACTTTTTGTCTTTATAAGGTACCTTTAAATTTCTGTTGAACAAGTGCTTCTAGAACAGATTTTTGGTAGATATGGTCAGACAGCATTAAGAGAAAATAGCATAATGTTAATGAGAAATTATGCCTGTATGGGAAAAGGTTGAGATGAAAGATGATATCTAGGCTATTTAGGCATCTGGGTGGCTAAGTCGTGAGGCTGATTTCCTTGCCTTTGTCTAAAACTGAACTAGTTTCAGAGGACTGAGGTGGAAGAGGACAGAGATGGAACCAACCCTCCACCTCCGAAGGAGCTTGTTTCTTTCACTTGCTCTCTCAAGGTATATGAACAGGTCAGCTTCCTAACATCAACAGCAAAAATTGAAGAGTTAAATAAGGAGATGCAAAAAGACCTATTATGGGTATATTTTGTGCAGCAAATCTGTAATAAAAACAATATTTTGTATGTGTTGATAAAGCTGCTGCAAATTTATGGCTGAGATCATTAAGCCTGACCTGCATTACCAGAGTTCATTCACTGTCCAGCATGCACAGTAAGCCTGCAAGTCTGGTAGTTTAACTTCTTACATTGAAAAGTTGATCTGGTTACCACTAAGACACCCCATTTTTCTTCCAAAAATGTGTCACTTTAGTGCCATTTTTCACATGCAGTTCTGCTCTGGATACTAAGATAATCTGCTTTCTTCTGTAGCTAGGTGGGAGTGTGTAAAACATATCAAACTTACTTTACTGAGTAAAAACCCACTCCACATTCATTTTATTCAACACCTCTCAAGACATTGAAAAGATGAAATGTTTTTGACTCTAAAATATAATATTGTTACCCTTACAGTGTTTCAAGGAAGACTGGATGAGTCCATCAAAACAACATGCTTTCAAAGTCTCCTCAAGGAGGATTAGTAAGTTGTTTAGTCCTCTATATTTGCTGTCCAAGTACAAATATACCTCATAGGAAAGAGTAATTTTAGAAAAGCAGAACTGACTTAGTCAGTTAGAGGTTTTTTTCTCCTCCTATCTGAATAGCTGTTTGTCAAGACAAAATGTAAAACAAACTGGTGAGTTCAGACAAAAAGTTTCATAGTACAGATGTCTCACAATAAGTATTTGTTCATAATAAAGATATTATATTTCCTGCTCAGACAATGACTGTATTACATCCAAATTGCAATGTAAGGGTTTGCTTCTGCTCTCTGGCATTCAGGCAGAGCCCTGTGCTCCGTAGGGACAGACATGATCATATCCTTTACTCCATCCTCTGGTCCTTATGCATGAGAAAAATGCACGTGTACACACTGGCTATAAAGGCATTCACAGCACTAGATCCCGACATCTGGGTAGTCAGGACTTGCAGTGTACATTAGAATACCTCTGTTTCCAGTGAAGGAGTAAGAATTCACTTAGTGTTTCTCTTGCATTCTGGAAGTACAATACATATTTGCAGTGTTCTTACATTTTTTTTTTTTTTTTTTTTTACATAGAATTACTTAGGTTGGAAGGGACCATAAAGATCATCTAGTTCCAATCTCCTCGTCGTGGGTAGTAGCACCTTCCACTAGACCAAGTTGCTCAAAGCCTCATCCAACCTTACCTTGAACACTTCCAGAAATGAGGCATCCACAACTGCCCAGGCAACCCATTCCAGTGCCTCACCACCTTTACAGTGAAGAGGTTTCTTACTTATGTAAAGCTACCCTATTTCAGTTTAAAGCAATTCCCTCTTGTCCTATGACTACATGCCATGGTAAAAATATCCTTCTCCAATGGTCTTGTAGGGCTCCTGTAGGTACTGGAAGGCTCTGGAGCCTTCTTTTCTCCAGACTGAACAACTCCAACTCAATCAGACTGTCTTTATAGTAGGGGTGCTCCAGCTCTGATTGGAGGCAAGTTTGGCTTGGTCAAGTAAAGGCATCCATAAAGTTCTTAAATTATAACCTAAAAAATGGGTTATGCCATTTTTTAAATGCAAATTTCTGACTAATATGATTTTTTGTTTACCAGTTGTCTTTTCTGTGATAAGATTTTGTGTATTAGTTTAGAATTATTATTATTTTTCTTATTCTTTAGGCAGTTCTCAAGAGACCCTGGTCAAAACCTGGAGCCCCATTATTTTATGCAGTTTATCCATACAATGAAAAAAACCAACTTCCACGCTAAAGCTCTGATGAGCCTTATCCATGATAAGACAGAACTGGTTAATACTACCAACAGAGAAAGAAGGAAAAAATAAAACAAAACAATTATATTTATGGTAGATATTTATTACACAAATATTATTGCTAAAATGTTGCTAAATTATATTCTAGATGAAAGCAAATGGGCAATCATAAGCAAAATGTCCTTAAATCTGTCACCGTTACAAATAGCTTGCTTATAGATTGCTTTGTAAGAAACCAGCCTACCAGTAATTTTCATACAGCCCTGGAAAGCAGTAAAAGAAAATAAAATGTTTACTGAAAATCCACCTACTTTAAGCTACAGTCTGTGATTTCTGTGTGTTGTTCTGTAGTTCTGTATTCTGCAGTTGCAAAATCTGACATTGGTGGATCTTATGTTTCTGGAAAATTATTGGAATTATTGATTGGAATTATTTTGTACTAACACTTTCTGCTTTTGTCCAAGGGAAATACAGAATGGTAGGTGTGGTGTGGAAGATTCTTTAGCTTAGCTTCAACTTAACACAGAATTATGGGGGAAATTCCTGTTCCACTGTAGTTATCCTCTAAACTCTCATTTGAGTTAATTAAATCACTTTTTCACCCACAATGATAAAAATAATATAAAAGTAAATGCTACCCACTGAAGCATAACAAAGGCTATCTACAGTAGGGCCACTTAACAAGAAAACACTCTAGGCTGCGTAGAGACAAGTGCATCCTTTTTCACATTAAACGGGCAAAATTGACCTCAGTTAAGGTTCAGAGGGTTATAAAATAAAGCTCATTTACCCAGTTACTTACCAGCTTAGAGTTTCCACAGTCCTTGAAGATCCACCTGATTTTCCTACATTTCTCCTCAAACATCATCAGCAGCCAGTGTCCCAAGAAAAGCAAATGTTTGACTTTAAACTCACCCATGGAAAACTTCACCACCCGGTTACCAGGACTACACACTTGAACAGCATTCCTGGAAACTACCAAGCTAGGTACAAGTGCTCTGTGCTCCAGGAGTGCACCAACAGGCCTTAGTCACCCTTACCACCCTCACCACCCTCACCTGGGATTTCTGCTCATGTCCAATCTGCTCCTGATTCTTTTCCCCTTGTGGAGTAGCAGAGTTTTGGTTTTGGTCTTTTTGTTTTGTTTTATTTTGTTTCTTGTTTTTTTTTTTTTTCCCCCCTGCGCCCTGAGAGAGTTTTTTCAATAATTATGAGCCAAATTCTTAGAACTGTTTTTCAAGTATTTTGAAGAGAATCCTTAGAGGATAACAGCTCTAATATTTCCTAGTGGACGGCAACGGCAGTTATTATTGTGATTTTTGGTTTTGCTTGTTTTTTTTTTAATAAAAATGTGTGTAAAATATAATATTCAGCATATTTATCAAAAATTAGATGGAAATGTTTCAGCAAAGATAACAGAAAACGTGGTTGTCACTCATAAGACTTACTTCATTCACAGGTTTATAAAGAAAGAAAGAAATCCTCCACACACCCTTTTTTTGCTGTCTTAGACATTTTTGGCTAAGAAAGAAAGTTTATTTGAAAGCTCCACACATTGTGAATATATTGACATAGTTTCTCAGTATAACATTTCTTTAGACTTTTACTTACATACATCTAGTAGGGGGATGGTTTGTGTATTTCATTTTGGTTTTCTTGTTTTTTGGGTTTTTTTGTTGGCTTTTTTTTAATAGAAAATGCCAGCTCCAACTTTTTTTCTTGAATGGCCTATCCTCACAAATTTGTATTATTTTCACTTTAGCAAGGAACTTGGGCTTTTTAGGCTTGGAAATTGAGCTGAAAAAACCAGCTGGCGTAGCTTTGGAGGCAAGCAGCTGAAACATGATTTCCTGTCATAGGGAGCATTAGGCCAGATTCTACATGGAAATAAATTATCGTGGTTGCATAGAATTGAAGGAATAGGTCCATAATAACTTTTTCAACTGAGAACATAATTAAAACACAGAACTGAAGGATTCATTGTTAACAGGGCTAATACTTGAATGTGGGAAAAGATGAGATCGTTACGTAGAAACATTAATCAGAATTGCTTTATGCTTTACTCAGATCTGTAGAGCAACTCTGATTTTAAACAGCTGAAGTTCTCATCCAAACAAATGGAGTTATCCCAAATTCAGTGAGTACAAATTGTTCATATTTTATATATTGATTATTTTCTTCTGACTTATTTATTTATTTGTATAACTGCTCAAAAATATTTGGCCAGCATCTACTTAGGAAAAAGATGGAATAATTTAGTGCTTTAATCAGAATGGAAGGTCTGTGAATTTCTCTGCTTCAGATTTCTTGTGTGGTCTCAGGTAAATCACACCAGTCGTACTACAGTGCGGGCAAAGGTAATTTCATTTCAGAGAAAAAGGTGATTTTTATAGAATGAGGGGAATGAAAGTTCATCCATGTCAGAATAGAAACATGAATTTCTCTGTGAAAACAAATGGAATCTAGTCTGCAGGAAAGTTTGCAGTTTATTTTGAGAAATATTGCAAGGTTTCTGTAGACCTAACACAGTTTTGATCAACATACTCCAAACTGTCTTGTCCTGCTCCAAATCAGCTCATGTTATTACTCTAGGACTTAATTTCAGCTGTGTACATTGCATAACTAAAAGGTTTATATAAAAATAAATAAATAAAGTGGACTATAAATCATAATCCCACTGATTACTGGGGGGGGTGGTAAGTGGGGTAGGGTGGGAAGGGGTGTATGGGATGGTATTCTAGTGTGGTTGTTTACAAAACTCTTTATACTACAGTGCAAAAGAGGAAAATTCCCACTCCAATCTACTTTGGCATAGCTTCAGATTAAATAAAAATTTTACTTGAGGTAATGTTTCCTGTCTCTTGTGATTTCAACATTCACAAAAAAACCTCAGCAAACAACCACAACCCCCTCAAATCCCTCACAACAATTTATTATTGTACAATTTATTATTCTGTTACAAAGAAGCAAATTTTTCCTAAATTCTGAAGAAAAACTGTTGAGTTTATTTGCTTGGGATTTTTTCTACTCTAGAAATTTATTTTTTTTTTCCAATCAGGAACTGCTAGTAAATCATGTCACGAATAAATTTATTAAAACAGTCTGATACGAATGCTGTCTTTTCAAAGTGTTGACATTCTTAGATATAAAATACATATAATGTCTTCTTTACTTCAGTCTAGTGCAGTATGTTAGAAAACAAAACCAAAAGAAATCACAAAAACCCAAAACCCAAAACCAGAAAGCATAGATCTATATCTGTATTATTATTATTATTTATTTCTTTATTTTAATTTAACATCACTAGGAACATGTGTCTCCTGGCACAGTTTTTATTTTGATTACTTTTGCCAGTTAAGTACATTTGAGCAGGGTGTATCACAAATCTAACTTTTTTTAGGCTCAAAGGATTCTTTTTTTTCTCGATATTGTATTTTTCATTGTATTTTCTTGGTAAGCAAAATAGAGCCATGACTCTAACTGCTTAGCTCAAGAATTTAGTGGAAGACAAATAGGAAGTTGGTTTCAGATATTTGTATAATTAATTCAAGGTGCCTCTTTTTTGAGATTACAATGTATCTGAGTGTAGTCTAGATTTCCATCACATCAGTAAAGGTAAGAAACAGAATTGTACTAATTATCTCCCTGGATATACAATTTTAACATCTGTAGAATTCTGAGATTTGAGAACCTTCATGATATTAGATGTATACCAGTGGACTAGACAGTCTGTAGTTGTTATTAGGACATATTTAGATATGAAGGACTATTGCCTCTAAAAGTCTTTTTTTTTCCTCCCAATCTTTACCTTCCCAAGATTGTGGAGGCAAAGGGCACTCACAGGAGGCACAGAGTATACACTAGGATCTCCCATCTTTTCTTCTGAAGGCTTTGATCAGCACAGAAATAGTTCTTGACACTAAAAATTGTATTTTATTAGTATTAATATTCAACAGTGTGATAAATGAAAATAAATTTGCATTCATTTCATGCTTCAGACCAAATGAGACATTGCTGATAAAACTAAATACATTCACTTCACTGTTTGAAGGTTATCTTTGCAACTATAAAGGTTGTAGGTTGTGTTTGTTTTTTGGAAGATCAGGTAGTACAGTATGAGACAATAGACATACTGGGAAAATCTCATGACTCAGAATTGGGGCAAAACCCAATAAACATAACCTGTCATTTAAAAAAAAAAAAAAAAAGAAGTCAAGTAGGAAAACATATTTATCTCATTTATTGGAATTTATTTATGGTTTGACAACATTTTCTAAGTGGCACTGTAATAAGACCTTTCAAAACAGAATTAATTGACAGAATAACTAATAGTAAGATCATGGCATTCAAATTTCAGATAATGAGGTTTACAGGTCTGCACACTATGGGTCATCATAGACATGAATTCAGGGGTTTTTTAAATCTCAAGTGAGTTTCCTGGCCATGAGACAAATAGTAATTGGAGAGAACCTTTCTCTCTTTCTCATTTTTGATCTAAACCTTTAATGAAATCTAAAGAAAACTTTCCAAGAAAAAAATGAGTCACTGAAATCCATGTATTTTTATGCCAGGTTTATTTTTAACAAATCAACATTTTTCCTTGATATGTCTTTTGTCTGAATACTCCTGAATAGCATTAAGTCTGAGGTTCCTTTCCTCTAGTCACATAGAGGGTTGAAGGATACTGTTTAGCCATCAATCCTTCCTTTTTTCACCTGAAACACATTTCTACTGCCTGTAATGCATTGCATTTGATGGGAAGAGGGAATTGCCACTTTTGCATTCTGATGGGCAAAAACTGTTGCAATTCAAGAAATGATGTTATATCTTACAAACAAAATCATCAGAAAATAACAACAACAACAACAAAAAGAAAACAATGAGCTTCTAGCTGTATGGATAAGCAGAAGGAAGAAAAAAATCTCGTTTTAACTGTGACTACTGAAAGCTTTGTATTGTGCTGTTATCAACAGCTGACATCTGTGCAGAAGTGTCCTGTATGACACTGGTGTTCCACATCTCACATACAAGTAGCTTTTAAGCAGGGATGAAATGGGATCTGGGTCAGAAATCCCCTAGAGGCAGTCTATAGGAAGAAAAATCTCTGTAGCCAGATTTCCAAATCATTGCTGTAGGCAATCCAATTCCAAACAAAAAGATGAGAACCAAAACAAAACAGTAGAAACAAAAGGTATAGTTTTCTGACTTCAGAAGTATTTCCAACCTGATCTCCCTTTAAGTCTGTGCGTTACCAGTTGGAAATCCATAGTTGCCTTCAAAATAATTATAAACACAGAAATTTTTCATGTCAAGGCAATTACACACATTGAATCATGATGATTAAATATAAGTTACCTCTATAAGATTTGCTGTTTTCTTTCTGAGCAAATAACCATAGGTAAAATGGAAAGAGGAAATTAGGAGACAATGTGGATGAAGACTCAGACCATCATTCACAGGAAATAATTCTTGGTATCAGTGACCTGAAATGCTCCATTATTTTGGGGAACAGAAGAACCACCTTCACCCAACACTTTATTTAGGGGTTCTACTCTTTTATTTGTCTCAGGTGCTTTGCCTAGGATTGCACATAAAACTCAGTCACAGAAAATGTCGCTTTGTTACTGGAGTAATTCTCTGACTGATGTTTCTGAGCCCCAAATTTACCTCATGAGCCTTAGCAGAAGCTAAGGAGCTAAGTAGAAAAGGGGAAGAGATGTAGCTGTTGTTCCATGTGCCACTGAAGGAAGATCAGCTTGGCAGAGAGTATATGATCTGGCTCCCTGGCTGAGTGCTAACAAAGCCATACTGGGGCAACTACTAAGATCCTACAGAAAGGGGGACCTATAACTCCGGGACTTGAAATTCTGGGATTTGGCCCTTAGCACTGCAGTTTATGTGAAGACACAAATACCTACACTTAATGCAGAAAAAGAGCTATATCTTTTGAACTGTAAATTTCTCTTTATTAAGACATCACATTTTTAATCTCCCACTCAATGTAAATAGGCTTGAAATCATTTTATCCTACTAAGCCTAGTGCTCTGCTCAATTATCGTCATAAAAAGGAATAGCTTTTGTTCTGCAGTTCACTGCAATTGGTTTCCAATAATTACCTCTGTGTCTTTTTACCTATCCAGTTTACAGAAAAGATCATAGTGTATGTAAAGTTTACATTAAAAAAAGTTCAATAACTTATTATCTGGAGATAACAATTTAGCCTTATGTTCCCTGCGTATATTGTGGCTTTTGTGGTTTCTTTTCTCTTTGAATGACACGGTCAATGGTTCATCACATTTGCACCTCAGAGGCAATTGTTACCCACTCATGTGTGAAAATAGTAGAGTCTATTTAGATTAAATTGCTCAAGATCCTCATGTATTGGTAAAGGACAAATCACAACATTTTGCTTGAAAGAAGATTGCAGTTGCCTTCTACCTCATGCATTCAGAGAAAAATTTTAAGTGCTATGCAAAAAACATTTTCATGAGCACAGAGAGAATTCGAAATTCATTCCATTCCTTCTGCTCAAGGAAGACAATGTACTTGAGAAAAAAGAAAGAACTGACAACAAAATATGTTAGTTACTTGTGTCATCATTTAAGACCTCCTGCACAATAGGAAAAGTGCAAGAATACAGGAAAAGCTCTAGGGGGAAATTATGTATCAAGAAAAAATGTGGAACTTCTGTTACGAATACATGTGTAATAAACATAGAAACATATATTAAACATTTTAAAATCACCTTGTCCCTTGAAAAGTACATGTAAAAAGTAGGACATTATATTTAAAAATATCTGGTTTTAAAATATTGCATAAGTAAAGGAATAAAATTGAACAGTTTAAGCCATTTTCTGTATAAGTTGATTTCAATTTTCAAATTGCAGTACAGCGTACCTGTGTTTACTTTGATTCATTATTTCAATTGGCTTGCAATTAACTGAGATGATAGTGAAAGTGAAGGTGGTCTGTACTAAGCCAGAATATAACTATAGATGTAAATATTATAAATATAAATACTATAAACAATATAAATTATAAAAAATAAAATATAATAAAATATAATAAATAAAATAAAATAAAATAAAATAAAATTACATTTCTTTAATACATTCCCATCTTGGACATAGGAAACATATTTCTTTGGACAAATCTGTCTTTGAAGATAGTCCATTCTTTGCTGTTTGAAATTACACTAGACTTATTAAAGTAAGATTTAAATGAGGTACTACTAAAAGTACTGTGTGATTAATTTTGTATAACAGCAAATCTTGTGAACTAACATGAAAACAAGGAGCTCTTAATTACAAAACTATTGAGGAATGCATGAAAGGTAAGTTCTGAATATTTGAGGCAATCACTAAAAGTACATTCACATAAAATAGGGTCAAAATTTATGTTCAACATAGAGTGAAAGAAATTACAGTAAAGTGATCATAACGAAAGAATAAAATCTTTTCAGTTTAACTGCACATTTTAAAGCTAGAGGCAAAACCCTGGAGAAGTGAAATTGGTGCCCCTTTTCTTCCTCTTGGAGTATGATTTGAACTTCTTTCTAACCACACAGAAGTAGGATGAATACCGGTACCGTCAAATCTCCTTGATCGCAGGTTTTGTTTGGGTAATTGTTTCAAAAGACAAACAAAATACCACACTTCCTTCATTATTATCTTCTGTCATAAGACTATCGTATAGAAAAAGGTTCACTTTAATGATAATTCACTATTTTGGCATGTCTTCTTAGTATATGTGTACAAGTAGGCACACAACTGACAGACAAGCGTTAAGGGAAGGTACGGGTCTGCTTTTGCATGCTTGGGAGCACACATGCAAAAACCCATGATGCAGCTGATGTTTTTGCAGAGATAGAGGTGGGCTGGAAGTGCTGTGTTTGAGGTTGCAAGCTCAGTGGCAAGCTGGACCTAAATTTTCTACAGGATTTTGAGGGTACACCAGCTCAGCACTCTTAATAAAGCTTCAAAGCTTTAATAGAGCTACTGCATGTTATACGCTGGGTAACGTTGAGGACTTTGTACAATACACACAGACAAGCTTTCTTAGTTACAGCTCCACAGCTGTGAGCTGATTCCTGGGGATGCTGCACCCTGCTTAGGGGCATGCCCTCTTCCAAACCTGTCTCACTGCCATCAACATCCTTCGTCCTCTGCCTTTGACCTCTGGAAGCACAGCAATCCAGTCCTATTTTCTGCAGGGAGGAACTTCAGGACAGAAGGGGATTCCCTGCAGTTCTGCATCTCTAAAGTATTCCCACAGAAAGCAGACACAGTTTGACTATTCTTTTCCATGATATAAAAAAAAAATGCTGTATAAATACGTAGAGGTTTCTTTATCTTGTGGAGTGTAACTTTATCCCATCTGAGGAACAGAAAAAGCTTTCAGAAGAGATGGAATGAAGAAAATTACTAAGCAGTCTGTGGACAGCCGGACATTCTTTGGTGTTCAGAATATTTTTTTTCTGAATAACTCAGTTATTACTTTTGGGGTATATTCGAAGGAAATCTTCACTTGCCTCTGTATAGGAATTTGTGTCACCTAAAGATCACAAGCAGAGTTCCTTTTAACAATAGTGGGAACTTTGTCTTTCAAGTATAGATAGAAAAGAACAATAATTAATTTACAAAAACAAGTGTTACCTAAAGATTTACATAACTGTTGAAATTATTGCTTAAAAATGTGTTACTGACCAAGATATATTCATCTTAAGAACCTTAAAAGCAAATATACAAAAAAGCATTATTGTTTATTTTGTTCTAGAATTTTGCATTTACAACTTAACAAATTTTTAAAAACAAGAAAACAAATAAAAGAAATGAACAGACCTTTCTCTTTTCCTTCAAATAGTTACAGGAGTGTGGCAGTGACGCATTTCAAGCATTTTATTCCAGATTTACAGGTGTACTTTCAAGTCCCTGGCCTTATTTGTGCCAAAGTCCACACCCTGAGACGACCAAGCTGTAGACAAGCAAGGTAGTTGCTCTCCAGCTTGGAATGTCAAAAGCGTTTGAATACAATACTGTTTTCTTACTGCTTACTGATTTCAGAAATGATGATGCTTTATGCCTCTTAGCCCAGTGGACCACCTAGTCTAGAGACATGCCTTTGATTCCCATCTTAGCTAACAGCTGTGATAACATAAGGATGTATTAGGAAACAAAGCTAAACACAGCTAGATGGTGAAGATTCAAAATAACTAAAGTTTGATGTTCTTAACAGAGTACAGATTATAAAAATTTATTTGGCTGTAGTTTACTCAATAGGATCCTTAATTTCTAATTATATTGAAAATTCTAATCTTAACTTATTCCGCAGTAGAATCTTTAATATACAGTCAATGTTCATAAAAACAGAAAAAAAAAAAACAAAAACAGAGAAAAAAACAAACAAATAAACAAACAACAAAATCCAAACAGTGGGATTCTATTTACTTTCTACAGTCTGTAATTAGAATAATCAATGTATTCAGAAAAAAAAAAGATGTTCTCATCATTAGCATTCCTTGGTAAATCTTTTTGGTTGAATGAGTGTTTAAATATCTAATTAGTATTGGGTTTGAGACTCACGAGACTTTATCTTTTCAAATGAAAACTGATCAAGGCTGAAAATCAAAGGAAATATGAAAAATACTTTTAAAATTTTTCATGAAAAAATGTGTATATTACTAATTGAACTAGAATCAAGAGTTTCTTCTATTACTGAGATGATACAAAATCTGAAAAACTGCTGAATAAGTATTACTACTGTGTTTACACAAATAGAACTTTTAATTTTTATAAAACCTTTATTTAAATACTATCTAAAGGAAGAATTATGAGTTCTATTTGACTATACTCTGAGATGTTAAGTAAATACTCATCTTTCTTCAAAACAAATTAATAAAAATGTAACAATAAATAACATTATGCCAAATTCCACTTCTCTGAAACTGTTACTCATTGTTTCATTGATTGTTTACTTACTGCATGCTCCATTTTTCATTTTAATCTCAGCTCTATCTGAAAGTCTACAGAGTTGGAGTCTTCTGATGGAGATAATCAGACAATGTTACATTACATGGATAAATTTAGTATGTTGCGCTCAGTTTTAAAACCATGTCACAGTTATGGTTTTGAAATTTGTATGCTTTTAGGTTAAAAATAAAAAAGTAGTGAATAACCTAAGAAAAGGTAGGTCAAAAATTAGTTAAATTATTTGAATCATGTTGTTGTCAATGAAGTACAACTTCCTCATGTCAATATGATCAGTCAAGTTCTGATATCACTACAAAGGCATACAGGACAATTATCTGCCTTTTGAATTTACATCTTCTACTGAAAATTCTCACTGACTTTTGATATCTGTGTCTGGGTCATTGGTGTATTCTGTGTCTTCCTCTGTGATGGGCAGAGAGAAAAGTAAAATTCTTGCTTATCTGTAATTGTACTGGTTTGTCCTCTCAAGTAGAGAATGGGCAATATTTTATATGTATACACTCAGAAGTTGAAATTTCAAACAAAATACTTCAAATACTGCACATTTTCTTTTTTTCTTTCTTTTTTTTTAAAAAAAAATTCTGCATATGTATATGGATGATGATTACTAATTTGGCATAGAGCCAGACTAAGTCTATATTCCTATTCCATTGCTCAAGACTGAATCTAGAAAACACTCTTGTGTAATTTAATTCATTGCTGGCATAACTGTAGTATTCAGGCCAATGCCCTATTATTGTTTCTGGTGTATTTATAGTACAGTATATGTCTCATCTCATGGCTAGGCTTCGCGAACGAAGATTTGGGAAGGTTCTATCCACATTAACAGTATATGTAAGCATTTTTATTTTTTTTTTAATATATTATGCAAACTCAATCTGGGTGTATAATTTTAGAGTTGAAATTTGGTACTACTACAAGCACAATAACTACAAAAACATAAGCATATAAATCTACTATCTGCACATTACAAAGTAATCTGTGACCTCTCCTTACTGATATACTAGATAACTACATTAGCTTTAGAGATTTTCAAAATTTGCATTATTCTCCTTTGAAAAAGCTCATCTTTGTACCTTCAGTCATTTCCTCCCCACCTCGGACAGAAAATCCCTGTCTAAAAGCAAAAATGTTGACTAATCAAGGTTGCCTATGCACAGTCGAAGTTTAGCAAATTGTTCTAGTTTTTATCTTCAGCCATAAGACTGGCATTTAGACCTGTGCTCTTGTGGACACTAGTATTAGGCACTATTTGAAAAGGAAAAAGCAGTTCCCATACCTTCCAGAAGATGTTCAACACCAGTTTTAAACAGAGACTGGAAAAGAATTTTTGTGTTTGCAAGTAACATCATAGAAAGGTCTGACACAGTGAAAATAAAGACATTATTTTAGTTGCCTTTATTTAGTTGTACACTGGTTGTCATCTCATTTCTGACACTGTGCTACAAAAGCACAGTGGAGAACATTAACTACAGAATCCCAGGCTAAACTAAATCAATCTTAATCTTGTCTGACACAATTTTTGAGTCTGAATGTACCTTTTCCTGTTTCTGCTTGAGAGCTATGGAAATCTCTACAAAGCAGCAAGGACCTTCAGTGATCAGCACAGTACTGCCAAAAACATATTTACAATTCAGCTTTGCTTATATAATATCTGTTTATGCTGTCTTTGAGATATAAGCCTAGAAGATAGTCAAGTTCTGATGTCATGTGTGGGCATTGTTGTCACAGTTGGTGACACTTTTTTCAAGATGACAGAGGAGCTTTTCCTGTAAGTTAAATGAGTATGAGATTCTATCAGCTTTTGACCAACATCTTCTTTTTTTGGATCTAAGATGGAGAAAAGGAAATAAAAAACCCTGCAGACATGTATGTAAGTTTGTACATACATAAGACAATTAGCAATCTTTTTATTTTATTATTTGGCACACTGAATAACCTATTTCTTAAGACTTTATCTATGTCACTAAAAATGCAGATAGGGAAATCTACTAGCCTTTGATTTAATCTGGATCAGCATTCAGAAAGAGTCTTTCCAGGGTCGGAGAAGTGGAGAAATTTTGCATGAAAGCTCCATGGTTTTAAGTCTACCCTAAAAACATATTTAATATCACTGGAGAGGATGATGTGCAGTTGCAAACAGGAAACGGTGAAGTTGGTAACAATGGTATCTGTTAAGCTGTGGCATTGAGGTGACGCTTTTGCACTACATGTAGCACTTCAAGAAAGTATTGCTGGAAAAGTGCAAATGACGTGGATGTGTCCTGTGAGTCAGATAAGAAAGATTGTTTCCTGAGGGAGTTCCCGGACAGATGGCATTTGCAAATGAAATGGTAGTGATGACAGAATTTACCCAAGCAGATGTAAGTTTTTTCCAGGGAAATAAGGAGTTGTTGAATGAAGCAGGATCAGCATCAACACCTGTTAGAATGGCCCATCTGAGGAGATGCTCAGATAGCTATTACGTTACACAGACAGCTAAAAGACGACAGTGTTGTTAGTTTCTGGATTGGAAATCAGGTTTTTTCCAAGGAGAGCAGTCAGTGAAGAAGGAGTGGAAGAAACATATGCAGAAGGAAGTGCAATGGTAGATACAAAACTTCAACTGCTGCATGCAATGGGGGAACGCAGACCCTATGAACTTCAGGGTTTTTATTACTGCTGTTTTTTTTCTGTGAGGCTTTAGCCACTTTTACTCTGGGTGCACAGAAGAAACTGTGGAATCTGATGGTGTATTTAGGCACAGTAGTGACACTTCAGCTATGCCTATGAATAGCAGAGATTAACAACTTCAAACTACTGGAATTCAAAATTTTTTGGATTAAAAGATGCTCTAAATTCATATTGCATAACTGAGTCACTATTAAATAATTTCAATAAACATAAAATTTTGCAATAGATATTTTAGATAAAAAAGCAAGTTCGACTGCAGATGCCTAAGGGGAATTAAGCAGTTTTCACAGCCTTTAAGTTTATTTTATTTTATCTTTCAAAGAAATAGAAAAGCAAGGATGTGAATAATAGATTTCACCTGTTTGCCTATTTCCAGACATCAGGTTGAGACAGGGGTCCAGAAATATGCAGAAATACAGTATGATAGTGACTAGGTATATTTAGCAACAGGTTTAAAAATTACATTGAAAGTTTTCATTATAAGGAAGTGCATTACAGTTATTCACATCTTGCTTAACACTAAGTCCACCTTATAGAAAGACAGTAAAACTTTTAGTTAGAAGAGTTAAAGACAATATTATGTGATAATCCTGTATGTCAAGTTCATTTATGACTGCAACCTTATGAAATAATAACAATATTACCCTCTTCTCCAATGTGTTATTGATTAAGGTAGTTTGGTCTACTCTGATATGTTCATGGAGTAAGACAAAGCACTGAGGCATAAGCCGTTGTCATTTCTAGATGCAATTCTGTCAGTAAAATCTTCAGGTCGTTCAGTCATCACACTGGGATTCTGTTTTTGTTTAAGATAAAAAAACAATAGGGGCAAAGATGTAGATTTTCTCACCTCAATTGATCTAAGGAGCAAAACGGGTAGTGTTCTGTAGAGTAAAACATTGTAGAAACAATAAGGAGGGATGCACTAACAATCTATGCCATTCTGAGAGTAGTCTCAGATTTCCAGTATATCCAATATATCTGAGGAGATCTAGTCAAATATTAATATGCAGGCTGAAATGTTAAGAATCAGATTATTTTTCAGAGCAAACTAGAATATTAGAAAAGGATCTCTGTGTCTTGAGGAATTTAGCTATCACACACTGTGCTCACATTATCAAGAGTGAAACAGAAACCATTAATTTGTTGATCTATTAAAATGCGTGAGTGACCATATATACACAAATAAGAGGTAACTGAATTAGAACAAAGAACATTAGCAGATTTATTGTTCAATACATTTCAAAATATATTATTTATAGTGGGTTTGTATTTGGGTTGTGTTTTACATCTTTGTTTTGGTTTTTTTTTTTGTATTTGTTATAGTTGAAAAAGGTATGTTTGTAAAGTTGATTAGGAATTAATAATATTTTTCCAAGAGTTTTCCAAATTTCCCTTGTACAAGTTGTTGAACATTTCTGAAGAGGCTTTACTGTTGTCTTTACAGCAATAAAGAGTTAAAACAAATTAAAGGAAGAAGTGTTTAATAGTTCTATACAGTATTGTCCTGGCATATATTTATTTTTGTTATTTATTATTAATAACGTTAATATTAATAAGACTGAAGTTCTCTATGCTTTGGACAGTTATGCAGTCTCTCTTAATATTATCATCATCATGACTGGGCTTCACGAATGAAGATTTGGGAAGGGCTCTACCCACATTTGTTGCAGGCGCGTTGGTGGCTAAAAAGGCCAATACGAGACAGACATGTCTGGTTGCAAAAGGCACAGTGGAAAGACTCCTTAGGAGGTGTATTATGCAAGGCACGATTCTTTCTGCGTTGTCTTTTCTCCTCAAGGGTGATCCTGCGTGCTTTCTCAAAAGCATCAGCAGCGTTATAGATGACGTGTCTCCAGACCTCCCGATTGGAGGCCAGAGTAGACCAGTTATGGTGATCAATATGGCCCAGGCTGAGATGTTTTTTCAGGAAGTCCTTGTATCTTTTCTTCAGGGCTCCTCTCTTGCGGCAACCGGTGGCAAGTTCACCATAAAGCAAGATCTTAGGGAGGCGGTGGTCCTTCATCCTTGAGACGTGCCCTGCCCAACACAGCTGTGTTCTCATCAACATGGCCTCAATACTTGCGACTGCTTAATATTAATGATTTCAACTTTTGGACTTGTTTCCTTTATCCAATAACTATGACGTACCTATTATACAGTGAATCTTATCATGTAACTACTCTAAAGAAACAAAGGATTTATTGAATAACAATAATAGACATACATATTTTGCACGTTTCCTTTTGACAATTGTATCAAAGATAGTTTTACCTCTCTTTAAATATGCCCTTTGTCCAGTATATATGCATACATCTATGCCCTTGATGCACACAATAGGGTGAGAGTATTTTTCTGTTCTGTAGAAGGGCTGGAGTATTTCTATAGTATGTCACAATTTGATTTGGCTGTCAACTGTGCACTAATAACCTGAAGTACCAACCATTGTATAACACTGTATATAATGCTCAATGACCTCAGACCTTGTTGGAGGCTGATCATATTGAAGTGGTTTCAGAAAGAATCATATTTGATATATACCTGTTTTGTGTACCTTTTTCCTTTTTCTTTGCTAACAGAGGAACAAACACATTGCTTCAATGAATCAGAATTTTTTTTGATTTGTACACTTACAGGATGATTCTGATGTCAGGCTTCTAAGGTTAAAAGATGGGTTGCTAGACAGCATTGAATAGCAAACATATTAAAAGTAATTTCACATACATGAGGAGGATCTTCTGGCTATTTACCATGAGGCAAAAATTTGCCCTCTGCTAGTGTTGTCAGTTTTGCACAGCTCCTGTTTCACCATAAGACAATTCCATTCACTACTTCCTGATATTAGTACAATCATGTTTTCTGTCTCTGTTGTTCCTGACATAAATACTTTTAACACCACTGGCAGATACCAAACAACACAGAATGCATATATATTCTGGCAAACTGAACAGGGCCAATGCACAGACTTGCACACTGACATGTGGTCATTCATACTGTTAAATTCTTAACATGGCCCCTGAAATAATTTTGGACTCAACCAGCACTCTCAGAGACTATGCCCAGACGCAGTTTGATGCTATCATGGGCCAGGGACTCCTCCTCACAAGCAATCTGGATGCAGTTACTACAGCTGGAGATGAAAGAGAATTTATCTATACAGAAAGGTGTGCCAAAGCAGATGGCAGCAGGGCCAAAAAATAGTTTGTGGTGCATTTTCTTTATTAGCAACTAGACAATAAATAACATGCACTCCCCATGTAACTACATCTATTTAAATTCTGCATCCTTGCTCTTAGCTTTGCAGTGTGGTGAGTGATGTTTAACAATCAAGCCAGCATGATTTATGCACTACTGCAAAGGATTCATGTATTTATTTTTAACTAAGGAAAGTGGATGATTAAAATCGACCTAATTCTTTATTGAGGCAATGCTTTGTGATAACATTTCTTTTATAAAAGTGTTCTGTGGAAGTCATAAATGAGTCTGTACAAATTATGTCAAACTCTGCCTAATTCCCAGAGGTGTTTAAAGATGAATTGATGCAGGAGGCATGCTCCAGCCAGAGTGTTGCATGTTGGGTTTTTTTGTGGCATTCATGGCTGAAGCTAAACCCCTGAATGTCAGAGAGACACTCAGGATTCTGTGCAGTACTATCTGCAGAGAATGTTTGACCTTCACTAAGGTACTTGCTAGGGGCATTCTAGTCTCCTGAATGCTCATAGGAGGCCACAGACACCTATGGACTGTTTTGACAGAACGTAAAATCTAGTGTTGAGCAATTTTCACTTCAGACAAAGCTTGCAATGCAATTGAGCTGTGCTTTTTCAGCACAAAATGCAAGGTGGCATTTAAGCTTCTAGAACTTACAGTTTCTGTAGTGTCAAAAAGGTGAGGATCTACCTTCGCTGACTTAGTGGATTTCGGATTAAGTTCTATATAAGAAGTCCAAAGATGGTGCAAACTCTCCTGAAAACCCCATACCTTGTCTGGTAAACTCATAGTTATGCATATGTCCTGTCAATAAACCTGTACTCATTACATCTGTTGGTACTACCTTACCTGGAACAACCCAGGCAGAAAAAAATTCCTCATGCTCTTCAGCTACAGATTGTTTATTATATATTCCTTTCTGCTTAATTTATTATTTTATTTTCTATATTTTTAATGTTTCATGGGACAGTGTCAACTTTAAAGTTAAAAATTTTCTGGTAAGAACAGTGATACCATCTCAGGCTTTGATAGCTCATAATCCTGCTGATAACTTTTACTGGTTCAAATCCTAAGTCACATCTGAAGATGTAAGTGTTTGTAGGATCCTGTAGATTACTATCATAATATTTTCCAGCAGGACAACTAATGTTTAATGTCTTTTGGTTATAGATACAGATTCAATTATGGCAGAGTTTCATAAAATAAAATTTTAAAAAATCCCATTTTGCTTCTTTAAAAGGATAAAAGTAATTTATTTTTTTAAATTAAGTATATAAATAAATATTCTAACAAAAGAAGGGGAAAAAATACTTGTCCTAGTACTTTGACTCAAATGCAGAGACTGAAGCAATCTGTTTTCAATTAATCTTAACTTTTTATATCATTTTCCTGAAGGATAAATGTTTATTGTTCAAGAAAATGGTAACCGAACTCAAAGTGATGTCATTTATGAATCTGTATCATGTTCTGAAAGGCCAACCTACCTTAGAAAGTCATCACTTACTTATCTTTAGCTGCCCACTCTGGGAATAGAATAATTAAAGAAATGAACTTATTACTACTCTTAATATATTTTGACCCTATTTCCCCCCTGCAATATACCCCTATATGAAAAATAAAACAAAAATCATTTTGATTGCCTAGTGCTAAAGCCTCTCTTTTATCCTGACCAGTAAAAGTGATTAAAAAAATTTAATTGATTTCTTCAATTTACATTTTTTGTAAAACAGACAGCAAATCTATAATTTGGTCTGCTGTGATAGCTCAAGACAAAATATATCAATGGTCTCAGTTACAACGCACAGTATTTGCTTGAATTCCACTTCATATTCTCCACTTCCATTTTCTTCAGGAAAAAGGATTGAACAAGTGAGTGTTAACTCACTTCTAAACACAATTTTGTCCTTGGAACAATTGCACAGCATCGTGCTTAAATAGAGGCCTTTCTTAATTCACACTGCTACAGCCAAGGTCTTTGCACTTGTAAGAACTGATATGCACACAGGTATACTCAGATGACCAAACCATGGATAAGGTATTAAGGAGAAGTTTATTCCGAAGTAGGAAACCCTAAATACACTGCAACAGGCAAAAGAGCAGCTTAGCCTGTTCTGATGCTTTTATAACAACACCTTTCACATGCATGTGACTTCAAAGTGCTTTACGTGACTTCTGTGCTTTATGGTTTCTTCCTTTCCCTGAGACACCTCAGGATTTTTCCTAGGCCTAGTTTTCCCAGCAATGAACACTTCCTTGAGCAAAACTCTTTTTTCACTTCGAATAAATCCTCCATGTTTACCCTTCTTTCCCTACAGCACTCTTTTCTTCAAACCCAGTCTGAGATACCTTGATGCCCAGTTTTTACAGGGGCAATGGATACTGCTCTTCTGGAGAGACCATGCCTGTCCTCAGGGCTTCCAAGCCATATGTGGAAAGGACTGGAATTAGTAACGCTTCTCAGAATATGCCTAAATGTCTTGCTTACAAGTAAAGTTTTTCTATAATAACATAAAGAAATCTGGGTGTTGCTTTTCTACAGGATGCTGTAATATTTTTACAGAAATCAAGGAAGCAATAAATTAAATTTTCTGTGCTACCTTTCTTGGAAAAGTGGAGTTTGCCTTTCAAGTGACCTATTTGGATAAACAGATGAAAGCAATGAGAAATGGAGGTTTCAAGAAGAGTTATAAAAAACCATTTGTATGGTTTGATATTTTAGTATACATATAAGCTGAAGCATTGTCATCTCAACAATGACTTCTCAACGATATCTTCTAGCAATTTCTCCCCAAGGAACATCCCCACCATACTTATTCCTGCGTTTAAAAGAATTCTGATTTCTACCTATAAATGTTCCTATTAATGACACATTTTAAAGCTGCCTAAAACAATTCCATTGTTTTTACACTGGAAAAAATCACCAAAGCATGTCAGATTACCCTTTTGTAGTGTTCTGTGTCAGCCCCTTCAAATGTTCTATTAATGGGAAGCAAAAGGTTTGTTTGATTGTTTATTTTCCTTCTTCACTGTACAAAGGAAGCACTTTTTGGCTAGAGTATGTGAATATATAGCACTCAAATGTATCATGAGTTGCTGGCAGGAAATATATAACTCATGCTTCCTTATCTGCAAATAGCATGTTACTATTATGGAATAGGTCAAGCATTCTTTTTACCTAAATCACATAAGACTGCTTTTGAGAGCTTTTCTAGAGCTTAAGAGGCTCTTGCTGAAGGACTAATGTAAGATAGTAGAAAGTTCAAAATATTTAAAAACACCAAGGAGGAGGAGATATGAAAAAAATCTTCCTTCGGTTTATTCATCAATATGCGTTTTGAGAAATTACACTGAAACCAGAAAATTACTCTGGAATGATACTAGAAGATTATAAACAACATGAAAAAAATTATCTTGGAAGAAAACAAAACAAGAGAGAAAATAAAATACGCTTAAGTGCAATCAAAAGGAAAACTTCACAAGATGAAATGTCTCAAAAGAAAAACAGAATAATAGGGTTAGAATTTAGATAAAATAGCAATCAGCTAAATGATAAACCTGTTTACCTAAAACTTACCAAAAGACCTGTCACTGATGTAATTTTAGTAGTTATAGCAGTCTTCAAAAGTTGATACACATGAGTTAAAATCTGGTGCAGTTATCTGCTCATGATGATTTCATCCAACTTCCCTGTGTGCTGTGAAAGTCTGTGTTTAGAGTACCCCGAGTCTTCCAGAGCACTCCATGGGAAGACTTTGCACCTCCCTTCTCATGGCACATGCCTAGAAAATTCGTGCAATAAAGCATTTAATGTAATCATTAAGGACATGGACATAAAGTCAAAGGCATTTGGCTGTCTAACTACCAAAAATTTGTAAGACTTAGGATACTAAAATCAGTGAGAAGTTTGAGTCCAAATCCCTGAATCAGCATCATGGTTACAGAGCTTCCTCAATGCTGTGTGATTTATTTTTCTAAATTGAAGCATTGTTAACAAAATTAACATCTTTATCTTGCATTCCAGATTATTTATTTAGCTTACTAATGAATGACTGAATAGTCAGGACAGTATCAAAAGTGATTATTCTCCATGAGGGGGTCAGAAGGTATCTGTCACCTATGCTAGATATCAGAAGTTATATCATAGTCAATACAGAATTAAGCTATAAAAGTAATAAAGCTTGGGCAGTTAGTCAGTTAGATACAAAAGGTATTTCAGATACTGTAAGGTATCCTATCCTGTATCTGCATCCAGCCCAGTCACCAGCTGCTTCTCCAGAGAAGTAGAGATCATATATAACATTGTGATGTGTCAGCCTTATGCACATACCCTGGATACTCATCTGTAATGGCATAAGACAGCAACATTTAAGCAAACAAATCCCACCTTACTTGCTTATGGTCAGATGAGATTAGTTACTCTCTAATCTGCATTAATTGCATTGACTGAATCTCCACTGAATATAATGAAAGACCTGAAAATTTGCAAGCTTGTAGATGTCTACATCCAGACACTCAGTCCCACTATCTTCATTTCATAATGAATTCTATTCTAGCTGGCCACAGTGACATCTAATTGAAAATATCGTAACTTAACATCAGCAACTTGCTCACTCTGATGAATATTAATTAATATTTGAGGAGCTTTGGCTCTCTTTAGGGGGAAAGAATCTATAGTTCTGAAGTATATTTATAATTAGGATTACTGTCTGATTAAAAGTTTAGGGTCCTAAACACAGAAACTTTTAGGTTTAACTTTCAAGTTTTGCTAGCCCAGAGAGTTGGAAAGGAGAATTCTATCATAATTAAATTACAATAATGGCAAAAATATATAGAATAACAGAAAAGAAGTAGGATAAAAATAGATGAATTAAAAGAAAAAACAATGGTTGGGTAAAAACAAGACAACAAGAACAATAAGATCTCTTTGTAGGATCCTGGACAAAGTTCAATTTCATCAGTTCCTCATATCCATTCACGCTTTTTCCACTTTGTCTTCATGAAGTACTAACTTCTTGAAGACAACAAATTAGGCTTCATCGTGTTCCCATTAAAGCAAGTGGTAAAACTCCCATCAATTTTAGTAGGTCAAGGGACAAACTCAAGTTTATGTCATTGAACAGACAGGTTTGTGGATATTTCGCAAAAAAAAGAGAAGATTGAAATCACACTAAACTAGTTTCTGCTATACTTCTATTTTTTTTTTCTTCTCAGAAATTCGGTTTTTCCAAAAGGTGTTTTATTTTGTTTTCCTTCCTGCAGAATTAGTCAAATTGTTAGGTTGGTTGTTTCAAAGTAGAGTAGGCAAATAACTAAGGAAAGTACTCCAAGATCTGTTTTACTGATATGAGCAACCATTTACATATTTTCCTCAATAGATATTTCAAAGGCAATGCACAAAATGGAAGATTTTTTAAACTATTTATTATTTTTTAAAATATAAATATAATGCATGATTGTGGTCTATTTATTACAAAACAAAACAAAACAAAAGAGTACTTTTTGTGATAAACAATTTGCTCATTCCTTTACTGGAATACAATCCTTAGTTGGGTTTGCATAGTGATATTTTGACTGTCTGTTAATAAAGGTCCCAAAGTGAAGATATTTGAGGCATGTTGATACAGAGTTCCTTCTTTCAGAAAGAGTCACGAGTATCTGATATTTTCATGACAGTTTGAAAAGAACACACTACAATATTTTCACCATATTAATACTTCATACTTGATGAATTTGACCTTATCCTCCTCCTGGGAAGTTCTCACTGTTCTATTGCAAGACTTACTAACCATCTTGTGGACATTTTTTGTCTGGGGATGTGAGCATGTTAAATGGTGAAGTGTTCCATGCACCCTTCTGAACCAGACAGACCTAATGACTCATGTGGCCTTTAACTACCAACCAGGTTTTTTCATGCTATAGGTACAACCTCTGACCACGTATACAAAAGTTCATCAAGTGAAGACATGGGGAAATAGCTGGGAATTCACACAATAATTGTTTTGTTTATTTTGTCACATAATCTGCAAGTCTTTGCTTAAACCATACATAACAAAATTGTGGTTTGAGCTCTGTTTTTCATCTGTGTAGCTGAGCAATGAGAAAAGAAACTACAAAACAGAAGTACAGAAGTGAGTGGCCAGGGACCTCAACAACTCCAAAGTATAACATATTATGTAAGATTAGTGTTTTAACCTTTTTATTTTTTAACTTAAAACTGTTTTGCAGTGATTGGAAAACCTACTACAATATCCTCTATTCCTGAATTTCCTCAGGTATATAACTGCAATCACTCTATATTCTTTACGTACATTCAAACATTACCCTTCCTGGAGATTCCTGTGGGAGATATTCTTTTCTCTTTTTACTTCAATCAAAATCATCAGCTATGGCATATCGATTACAGACATAAAAAAATAACTCCCCACAAACCTAACTAAACAGCTAAAAAAGGTAACAACCATAATAATATTTTGCTGGTGTGCAGTATTTTCTGCTTCATAGGAAGTTCTCAGGAGAAACAGACTAAAACCTTACAATGAAAGTCCTAAAATTTATTTTAGATTCTTCAGCAAGAAAGATTCCCCACATAAAATAAGGAAATGTATAAAGTAAATTAAATATTAAAGAGTTAGTAAAGTGCTATCAAAGCACTGTAAATAAACAATTTCAAATTGAAAACAGTTTCAAAAATGTGTTATTTACAGGTGGACTTACTAGTGCATTTAAAAATGTGACTGCTTTTATGCACAACACTTAACAAGAGTGAATTTATTAACTTTATGTCTTCATAACTAGCCTTGGGAAATAATGTGACACAGAAACACTGTTCATCAAATGGTGTAGGACATTTCTAGCTAATATCTAATTATATTCACTGGTCAAAAACATGCTGTCACAGCACCATCTGGCTAATAATTACAAAGGTATCAAAGAAAGAAATTCCAGTTCCTCAGAGCAGGCTTTAATTAGTTTTAAATATTCATATGTGAATACAGCTTTCTTCACCTTTATTCCTTAGACCTAACCGTTAAATCATACCAAATCCAGTCTAAAATTTCAAAGTGATTATTTTCACAATCATTAATTAGCTTCTTCATTAACTTTATGACCAACACCTGCATTTTAGGTGGTTAACTTTTAGCTTTTTCTTTTAAATTTTTTGTTTGTTTGGGTTTTTTTTCCTCATTATCAATGAAGAAAGAATCTCAAGAATCTGTTATTGGACATAGTGGAAGTTATTGCAGTGGCAGTGGCAAGAGGCAAGCCAGCAAAGGGAGAAATGCATCTCCCTTGAGGAAAGAGCTTCTGATTCTTCCCCGAGCTACTCAGTTTTGGGTGTCTTCATCTTCTTCTGTTTGAACTTTGCTAGCAGTGAGTTCAAAAGATGAAAATCCACTGCTGGATGCACAACTAATCTTGGTGAAATTCCTTTAAAAAGTGCACATATTGAAAACTGATTAGGTTATTAAGGAAGCAGATGCTAAATAGTTTTGGTTGATAAAATCTCAGAGTAAAATAATTATTCCTTTTTTGTGCAGAAAGCGACAGTAAACTCCCTCTCTAAAAACCGTGGTAAAAATTTCCATATCACAGCTGCCCAGAGTGCATAACAAGGAGAATATTAGTAATGTCCAGATGCACATAAATCTACAGGGATGCCTCTTGCCAACAGCAAAATGAAAGGGATGACAGTGTCAATCACATCCAATAGACTATGTTAATGCTTTTCAAACAGTTCTTTCACATTCGAAAATAGTGCTCATTAATAATGTATGGTCCGGTATGAAGGAGAAGGAATGTTGCCTCCTAAACTGATAGAATTCATTGTTCATCTCTATACTCATCTGAACAATAAAACCCCATTTCTGAAGGACAATTTTTCTTTTGTCTTTAGTAGTGTGCTGAAATGATTTCAAACCTATTATACTAATTAGTCCCTTTAGTTTTAGCCTCTGTGCTGCAAATGTTGCTTTAAGAGTCTTCTCTCCCCCTGTCTCTGTTCCCTCTCCTCTCTGACTGGCATTTCTGGATTGTGTGAGTAACTCACCAAGCTTTTCAGAATTGCTGGGTGGATGATGGGGTAGAGTTTTTTTCTCTGCTCCCCCGCTCTGTTGTTTGAGCAGCTGTCAGGAAGGTGGACCTGTGGGTTTGTAGATATATTTTGAGACTAACAGATTGTAAGCTCACACATGAGAACAGAAGAAATACTTAGAATCTGAAAAGGTTATCCACCCCTTGGAGACTAATCTCCTAATATACTACTTTTGTCAGAAAGTACCTCAATTGCTTCTCAAACAATCCCATTATTTTTGCCTCACAAACCATTCAGAGTGATGTTTAGAACTGCCTACTTATAGAAAAAAGGCCTTTTATACCTGTGTGAATTCAAGTTTTATTTACTTTCAGTCACTTCCCTTTGTTCTAGCATCTAAAGTATGAGATCCTACTCTTCCTTTGGCACAGTTAAAATAAATGGCTATTGCTAAATCAGATATTACTAATTTTGAACCATGCTGTACTAATTTTGTTTATTTGTTTGACATAAGTTCTTATTATTTTTCTTAAGACAAATACCTTTTTAAATTTTGAAAATCTTTCAAGCAGACCTTTTTATGAGGTCCACTGAATGAAGTCTCAGATCAAGGACTGCTTCAACTTATATATTCAGAAATGTTAATATCTTAATTAACATTCCTAATTCCTTGTACATTTTTTTTATAACTTTTTAATCTTTATTTCTTTGTCTAATTTATGGTGGGTTTTTTTGCAAATACCCCAAGTAATACATTAGAATACTTTGAGATTATAAGCCTAGCAAAAGAACTTGTAAAGGTTAAATGAAAATTAATTTGGAAGATCTCAGTTAGAAAGCAAATATAGAGCTCTCCAGAAAGCAATTACTGAAAACTTTCAAATTCGAGAAAATTGTACAATATTTGGTATATTTGGAAACTGTACAAAATTGTGGTCTCATTACTTCAGAGACTCATCCTCAGTGCAATTTTAAAAGACACAAATTGCTATATACTCATTCATAAGTTCTATTTTGAATGTTTATGAATATTTGAATTAAAATTCACAATAGTACTCCACAATTTTAATTTCAAATGACTGCAGTCGTGATAGTCATAATTATTGATATATTCCTTATGAACATGAATCCCATCAAAAAATGGGGGCTAGAACCAATAAGGGATTTATACACCACCTAAGACAAGGTGTGTGATTATTCAGGGGGAAACAAAAATATTTGATTCCCCATAGCTATACTGGGCTGAATAAAGCTATTCAATAGGGAGTGAAAAGAGGTAAAGCAGAGCAAGATGCCTGAATCCAATCCAAGGCTACCTTTTAGGGAATCCTGAGCACCAGCATATGCTTAAAATTCCTCTGCATCCCACAGACCTCACTCTAGTACCCTGTTTTATGATAGATGCCTCCATCATGTCTTCTGCATGTGGGTGGAAGGATGAAGAGCAAGTCAGTTTGGTTGGTCAGCAAATGAAAGCAACCAACAGAAACAAGTCAAGGATCACAGAAGTTTGTAATAGGTCTGGCTACTCACCAAGACTAAAACACCCTAAAGAGTAGTTGTATTTTCTCTCCCCTGTCCAACAGAGGTGAGGAGTGATAAAGTGGCTTTGGTGGGCACCTGGCATCCAGCCAGGGTCAGCTAACCACAGTAACCTTACTTCTGCATTTAGATCTTCCCCCTCAATCCATGTTCCTACTAGGGCAAGACTTCAGAGCCCATTTATTTTCTATCTCATTCATCACAAATATTCTAGGATAATGACACTGTCTTCCCACCTTAGGTAAATGTCTCACTTGGAGCTTATATTAGGTCCACCTGTCTTCAGTGAACTCAAGGATACAAAGCTCAAAAATATGTGAGTGAGTGAGTAGGGAGTTGCCAATGACAGGAAGCACCTTATTTAATAGTTCATTCTGGAAAGGTCATCTGATGACTTCTCCACATTTCTGGGAATTTGGGAATGAGATGGTCTATTTGCCAGGTATATGTCCTATCAAGAACTGCTGGCCATTACAGAACTATCCCAGTAGATGGATGTTCAGCCTTGAATCTGAAAATTTTCAGAGGAGGAATATCCAGAATACACTGATAGTAGGTGAAGAGACATACAATGATAAAAGAGGAATATAATTACTTCAAGATTGGTAAAATTTCATCAGAATTTTCCTCAATGTTTTTTATGTTCTGACTGATAATTCATTCTAGAATAAATTTGATCCTTAACTATCACCATTTTTGCATGAATTTCAATAGTTAATGCTGAATGATTCCTAAGAAAAAAACTTTTTTTAACAATTCATATCAGCAAACATTATGGTGCCTGATACTTAGTCAGGATAGACTCAGAAATCTTAGTAGAATCAATTTAAACAGGAGGAACCAGTACACTAGGAATACAGACATCCCTGACCACACTGAAAGCATTACTTTATATCTTTGGAAGATTCACCACAGAAGGTGATATTAAAAGTTATTTATTATCATGTTCAGTTTTCCTTATATCTTATTAAGAAAGTAACTCAGCTTTATAAGGAAAGCACAAAAAACATGGACCTATATTAAAATAGCACTTAACACATTGCAATAAGAAAAATATGTATACACAAGGTAACAATATTTTAAAATAATTGCAAAAAAATTCTTGTTCCCCAAAAGAATATACATATATAATTTAAAATTAATGGAAAAGATACTTGAACTTCTGATTGTATTTACTGAAAATTTACTTAATTATCAGTTTCATGGAAGCAAAATGAGAAAGTAAAAAAACATATAACAAGGACTAAATCTGACCCAAATGTCATCATATATGAAAAGCATAATGTCATCATATATGAAAAGAGTTTGCAGGACAAAAGTAATTTACTAGATAACATCTAGTGCCAGTTATGGACTGTCTTCTTGGGAATGCTGATGTAGAGAAGTGGGAAATAATGAAAACCAATAACACTGCAGAACATCATCTCACTTATGGCTGATATATGGTCAGGACTTCACTCGCAATTTGAGCTGAACAAGACTATTTTCAACTTATGCATTTACAGTTTTTCCCTTCACCACTTATCTTATATCCACAGAAGAGTTTTTTATCTAACAGAGAAGGAGGAATATTCACTGTTTTGGAAGTCTGATGGTTGAGAGAATTTCGAAGAGCATTATAAATGCATATTGCATTCCAATGTTGTTAAAAGCCATGCAAAGCTATACCAAGTATTTTGATTTCTGAGGCATGTGTACAGCCAGGGATGGAGCACCCAGACTTTTATTACAATTCAGCCGTTACCTGACAAAAATCAGAGCTATGCAGTGATTTAAAGTTTCTCTTTCCATTGTGCATATCACCATCACTGCTATCTGGCAGTTCTTCCCACTTCCCTTACCAGTGCCTCTCTGGGCAACATCTATCTGTGACGGACTTCCATCCCTCATTCCTGTGAAACAGCAGTGACCAGTAGGTCATGTTTGCCTTCTTTTGGAGTCTGCATTCAAAAAAAAAGAAATAAAAATATCAGAGATGCTTTACTTACCCCATTTGTAACAGCTGCAAAATCAGAGTGGTTCACCTTCAGTGAAAGACATTAGAAGAGACGTGGAAACTGTTAACTCTTCTTTTTGCTTCTTCTTTGGCACATGGTGTGAATTTTGTTGAAGTCAAAGCACTTCACAATGAGTTGAGCTGCAGCTGCGATGTGTCAACAAAATCTGTCTTCTCATACATTCTACAGCCAAGCAGTAGGTGTATGACAAAGTTTTTGGTTCAAAAACATGCATGCCACATATCACAAATTAGCTTAGCTATCTCTGACAGTTTGTATAAACATTTTCCATCTTCTCAAGCGATGTCACACATGGCATTCATAATATGTTAGAAGACAAGTTGTACCCATTTTGTCACCTTCTGAATCTGCTGACTTCTAAAGGAGAAACAAATGCATGGTTTGTTTGTTTGTTTGTTTGTTGTGGAGGAAGATTGCTGGAATTTTTCCTGGTTTGATTATTTTGCATAGAACTATTCATCTTTCATGAGATTATCCAAGAGCTAGTCTGAGCTCAGCATGACAGGCCTAGAAGAAATGGCCAGATTCTCTCAGAGAGAGAACATGTCCTGATTGCTTCCTTTGCTTTTGTGGGTGGGGGTTGGAGATAGGATAGAAAAGGCAGAAGGATTTAAAAGTCTATTGAACTTGAAGTTCTTGAAGTCAGAGAATAAAGGTATAGAGTTGGTGCAAAAGCTCTGCTGATTCTCCTTTCATGTTCGCCTTCTGTCTGTCCATTTACCTGAGAGTGAACTCATTCAGAGAGTAGTAGCTGTGCCCTGTAACAGACTTGATCCAGATCCCAGGTGCATCTTCCTGCACCAGTCAGGTGGAAGGGGCATGAGGGAAGGGTTTCAGTCATACCACGAGACCAGTGTTAACATAGCTGCACAGCAGGGAAAGGTGCCCTTTGTAGAGGTCAATGCAATGTATGACGCTCCTGAAATACAAGACATCGAAAAGTGCAAACCTTCAGAAATTATCACTTGAAGCATTTTTTACAGCTAGAGCTCAAATTCATTTTAAAAAGCATAAAATAAGTGCAAAGATTTTAGGATGTGAAAAGGATTTTTTTCTTACTTTAAACTTTGTAAATGGTCCTACAAATTAAATTATGGCTAGACAAAAACAGTAGAAAAAAAATAAAATACAAGTGTTTGCTAATATTTCTAATACTGAGTATTTTATGAACGCTTTTATATTTTATATTCTCTTCTAAAACACTTAGTTACATTTTTATATGTTAAATCCTTATTTTATTACCAAAAATTATAGTTACAAGAAACTGAAAAAATGGCATTGACTACTATTTGAATTTTCAATAGTGGGGCACTTGGAAAACCAAGCAAAACTGAATTGCTTTTAGCAACATTCCTATTACAATTAAGCAGAAAGGTATTTGAATAAGAAAATACATTTAATATCATCTAGCCAGCATAGCAGAATCTGACACTGGACAAGAGATCATAGCAGAAAAATAAAGAGTACAGAACAGACATCTTTAGAATACACACACCATATACCACAGTTTTGGTCTTATAATCTCGTAGTTTATCTGAATCATATGAGTTAGCTAAAGTGCAATTGTCTAATTTTCAAATTTATTTACTTTCTTGTATTCAACATTAGTAGCGTATTTTTGATCTGGGTTAATCTGTGTGTCCTTTATAGCCTCCATAGCTACTTGTATAAGGAAAAACCTTGTGTTGTAAATCCTTCTCCTAAAGAGGTAGTTCTCTATTCTGTTTGGCTGTCCCACAAACAGTTGATTAACATGTAGTATTTCTATATATGAACAAATTTGAATTGTTATTTATAGTTTACACCTTTTCCACAGAGGAAAATATTTTTAAATAATTTTGTGTCTTAATTGAAATAAAAATTTTTATACTAATGGTAACTGTCCATGAAGATGTTTTTACCTTGTGTAAGGAGATTTTTATCAGGATGAATTTTAAGCCAAAGAAACGATTTTATTTCTAAATAAGTTTGTTATCACAGAAGATGCGCTTCTAAAAAACTCAGAACTATATTGGTATAAGGAATAAAACTTTTTCTGCCAACAAAACTTCCAGCAATGTAATATGGACTTCCACATTAGAGGTAAAGAATCAAATCAAAGCACTTCAGTGCAAAGGGCATTTGAACTAAAAGACTTTGCACTCATAATGACAAGCCATGAGCCATGACTCTGTTTGTTCCAAGATTCTTCTTGACAATAATTAATAGAAATGAAAACAGAATTGCAAGAACAGTTGTAGAGAGAAAACGTGTCCTGCATACAAATACGTACTTATTTGAGTCCATTTTATGAAGTCCTTGTGGGTGGGAAATGGAAGGGAATTAGCAAGGGTATCAAACACTGGTAATGTGAAACTACAGTCAAAACTACCACCACTCACAATACGGCAAAACTCCACTCTAGGCACATATAATTGCGCAGTAATATTACAAAGACAGGTCATTAAAGCAGAATAAGAAGACTGAAGAAGGAAGAATTTCAGAGATAGAAGCCTGGTGGAAATGTTTGTGATGTGGAAAATGTTGTCATTCTGGAAGATAAAAATACTCCTTTCCTTACTCATAAGTGAAATAAAGAATAGAAAGCCATAAGGACCATAGAATTACTGCTACATACAGTCAATTACTGATGATAGAAAGAAAAACAATAAAAAAGGGTGGACCAGAAATCACTTACTAGTATACGGAATGTTATTATGTAAGATTTAATAATGCCATGGTTTCAAACAGAAACAAACTCAGGAAAGTGTATCGCAAAAAAATTTCTCCTTGAATCAATTGATCAAAGGAGAAATACAGAATAAAGTGTATACTGTTAATAAGTATGATTATGAACATCCATGAAGTGTTTGCAATAGATATTTAAACTCAAGTCAGCAAAACAGTTAAATAGTTCTGGGTAAAAATTTCAAGACATTTTTTAATAATCCAAGTCAATATTTTTATGCATGAATTTTGAGCTTTGAAATTTTCATGACTTTTTTCAAGAAACTGAAAAAAGGTATTGTTTGTATTGTCATATCATAAGTGTCAAAATGATATATCAAATTACAAAAAAGATGGAACAAACCTGAAAACATGATGTTGGTTTTGTACATGGTTTGAAAATATGGCAAGGATTTAAATCCATCTAGTAAATATTTTCTTAATGCAGTTTATTAATGCTTTTTATTAACACTCAATTTTTTTTAATGTCTCACTCTCAAAAAGTCATTGTCTTATACATGTACCCGGTTGAAAGGCACAATTACACAAAGACCTACCTCTCCACATATGTGAGCAGATATGACATTTTCTCTTTCAAAGAAGCAACCAGTATTTACTTGCATTAGTCAGTACATTATACACTGAAGACCAATAAGACACATTGTTCTGTTTGAATACAGTTATAGAAGTTATGGGCAAGTCAATGAAATTTTTTATCTGTGAAAATTACAAATTGAATACATAACAGAAAATCAATTAAGTAAAGAAAATTGTAGCCAAAATTGTGTACCAGTCCAAACTTCATCCCTATTTACTGAATATGTTTAATCTTTAGGCAGTTTTCTAAATTTACAAGTGTAAATGGTCTTTTTCAATTACTGACCTGTAATTTACTGCAATTATTTGCCTTTGTGTGACCAACATTAGATATTCCTCTTAACAGATTGGTTTATGTTCACATATAATATAGACATTTCAGATTGAATAAATCCCAGCAGACTGATCATGGATATAGCCAATAAACAAGGTCTCAAAATCTGTTTTAATGCTATAAGTATGGATTTTCCTGTGCTAAACAATCTTAGAACCCAATCCCTTCAGTACCTCATTAATCAATAATATAAACATTAGTTTCTACCTCTTGTCCCATGGCATTAGAACAAAAGCAGACTTTCAGTTTAAGAATGAGGGCCTAGTTCTCTGAAAATCTTTAATTAATGTAAGCTCATAGACAAGAAATTATAAATAGTATTAGAAATATATATATGTGCATTTAATCAGTGAGAAACAAAGAGAAAATTATTAGTTAGGAAACATTGCAAAATATATTATTAGAATTCAGTGATGTGATTAAAAATTTGACTGTATAGTGAATGTAGGAGAAAGGGAAACCAATGCAAAAGAAAAAGCTTTGCCAGAAATTATGCATGTTGAATGTAGAAAGATGTTTTGAAACTACCCAGATTCTGTCTCCTGTATGTTTGTGGAACTTTTATTTTTGCAATCCAGTATCTGAGGGTGCAAATTGAAGATGGAATGTGTCCCTTCATTATTTTTATTGCTCAGTTTACCTTTTTTGTGGCAAGTACTATAGTGGCATCTTAGTGGTGCTAAGTATACATATAAGAACAATACCTAATTTTGTTAACAAATAATGCTTGGGCAGTTTCTGTCCAATTGTCTATCATTGCAGTCTCAGTGAGATAAGGCAAGACCCTTCTTGCTTCAAGAGAGACCTTGTTTCCACTGGGAACACAATGCATCATGTATCAGAACATATCTGTATATTTTCTGGCGAGGGTGAGCTAGCTGAGGTCAAACCCATATCAGAAATCATGCTAATAAACACTGAGGACATTAGTCAGTGCTTCAGCAAACACCCATATCCCATTTTGCTTACCACTACTGAGGCAAACAGAGAAACCAAACTATCGCTCATGTCGGTGGAGAGCTTTACTTAACCAAACATGTATGAGATTTGGGCAGCTACTATGGGTTAACCAAAGGACTTCTCTGAGGATTAGGGGTTCACTTGGGCATATGGCTAGGTCATCCTGTGTTGATCAAGGACAACAGACTTCTTTTCTCTGTTTCTTTTCTTTTGTAACTAGCCATTGAGGAAATATTAAGGCCATTGCTTGAACGTTCTTTTTACACCCCTCAGTGGATGCACAGGCTGATCCCCTATAGCTGTCTGTCTGATGATTTATTGAACATGGTTGAAATTTACTATAAATATATGACTAACCATAGCAATCTAATTATGACATCCAGGTAATACAAATAGAAATTCAATCCTATGCTTCAAATGCTAACATACCAAAACAAAACTTCCACCTTTCTGCATTCTTTTTGCTTTTTGATTGGTTTTATTTTAATTTTTGTTTGGTTTGCCTTTTTCCTGCAAGAAGACGTTTTTTATGCCAGTTTAAACCTAAAGGATGAATATTTTTAAACATATACAAAGAGTTCCACTTTAAGATGCTCCACCCTGTCTTTTTGCTTTTGGTGATATGAATCATTTTGTATGGTTCAATGTGTTCCATAATAATGAAAAGTGATTCTGAGATAAAATATTCAGCAAAAATTATCAGCCAAGTTAAAAGAAGTTGAGTTTTTACAGATAGTGGCCAGATGAGAGATAATATTTCTTTTACCGTGGTGTTTAGAAGCCTAAATTGTTGCTAGTTCACAGGAAATGAGAGGTGTGTATGCATGGAGAGAGTAGTTTCATTGTTGAAGATAATTGTCTTCTTTCTAAAAAAAAAAAGAAAAAAGCAGCTGGATATCTTAACGGACTGAAGAGGGGGAAACCTAACTGCCAAGTTAGGGCTTAGCCAAGAGCAGGTAAAAGAGACTCAGTCTGTGTCTGAGCCATATTGGATCCTATGGGAGCACAGTCAGTTTCACCAGACAAGCCAGAGTATGGAACCTTTACCATAAGAAGGTGACGGCAGTGCATTACCCCTTGGTGAATGCAGCACTCCTGGAACAGTGCTGGTAAGTTCCTTTATTTGCTTCTGAACCACAGGAACTTTCCACCCCAAGTGTCTTCTATCTCAGTGTACTCTGTAACTGCTTAAGTCTGCCAAATGAGCGAAGACATAATTCTTCTTCCAGCGAGATGGCTGAGCTATACAAGCTTCTCTCAATTAAAAATTACAAAATAATTATTTATCTTGTATTATATGGTTAGCTATCCCTGATCAGACAAAACGCTGTGACCATAATTGGCTTGGTCTTTACTCTCACTAAAGTACTAAATGACATGAAACATGAAGAGCTAGAGCTGTATTTCTGTCCCCAAATACATACCACAAGTACGTGATGATTGAACGAACGGAAATGCCGAATTTCTACTAGGAACATGCAACTTGCATTGTTTTCATGAACATAAAACTTGCCATATGACATGGCTAAAATTTTGTTTGATGTTACAAAGCTATTTCAAGAGAATAAAACACCTGCACTGTCTAGATACACTGTACATTTTCCTTAATTCTTGTTTGACCCTGATTTGAGAATCAGACATGAAAAGATATAACAGTAGGAGGGTTAGATTTTTATTTTTCATTTACAGGGCTTCATGACGTAGTAGTACTTTGGTACTATGACAATATAATCTGTGAGTCGATACTACTCATTGTGGTGTTCAGCAACAACCAGGGGGAAAATTTGCGTTGTATATCTCCTGCTGCTGTTTCCACACAGGAGCTTTAACTTTTTTGTTTGCAGTATATATGGTTCTTGTTAGAAGGCAAAATGAACTTAGCAGTTTGACTTCTTTTGTGGAAATATACTCTAACAAATATCTGGAAGCATTCTAGGAAAGAATATCTCATGTCAAACATGTTGATCAGTTAAAATAACACATATACAGCTATCAAAATTCAAGAGAGCAACATTCCTCCCTACCAAATTACCTAAACCTTCAATGCATTGAAGTAAAAATATTTTGCAGTGAAAGTTTTAACTCAAACTCCAATACAGTTATTTTGTGTTGTCCAGATGAACAGAATGGGGAAACACTTCCCTGCTATTTCCACAAACTTTTCTAGCTCTTCTTATTTAGTAGCTTACAGGACTATGCATTACAAGGGCATGTCAAGTTTGGTGGAAGAACCAATGCAACAATAAATACGTATGTACTATTGATAGGAGGAGATATGCATGACAACAAGGAAATATAGTTCAGGTTAAAATGCACATAGCATGTTTTCCTTAAGACTGAACAGCAAGAATTATTAGAGCAATAATGGGATTGACAACATGTTCATCTAATTAAATTCTGGAATGGGAACAGAAAATGTAAAGAAAATTAAAATTTAAATCTCAATGTAGCTGTGAGTGATATCAAAAATCTTATCTAGAAAAAAACACTGTAAAGATAAGAATACAGAAACTCAGTTGGTATAAATAAATCATGACTATCTACTACCTTCACCAATTTCTTCTGTCTGGGAATCACATTCAAGGTCATTAGCTGTACTCTGGCAAATCTTGAAAAAAAACCTTCCCAGAGCACTGAAACTAAGGAATTCTTTTTAGTACGAATGATTAACAATTTCAAACTCTACAGTTTGAACTGTCGCAATTGTAGACATGCTACTTTAGTTTCCTGAAGACAACAGAAGGCAGTCATATTCCCATTGCAGTCCAACCCTCTGATTCACTTAGTCCTAGGATGAAATGCTGAAGGCCATTGCAACTTTCAGTGCTGTCAGGCAGGAAAAAATTTTCATCTGGGTTGATATAATATTTATCCCAAAATCAAGTGCCTTTCTTTATACCATTCACCTGTAGCTGTGAGAAATACCACCGTGGTGTTATTTTCCCAGTCAACTGAGTTCTGCCTTTTGGTATCTCCTCCTGATATTAGCCTCTATAACGTTCCAAGGTGTTTACACAGAGCCAAGGCCTTTTCTGCTTTTCCTACTGTCATACTGGCAATGAAGTTGGGGATGGATGGACGGATGGGAGGAGACACAGCAGGGACAGGTGACCCAAGCTAACCAAAGGGATATTCCAGACCATATGACATCATACTCAGTATATAAAACGGGGGGAAAGAGGAAGCGGAGGGGGAGTTTCGAGTTTGTCTTCCCAAGTCAGCATTAAGCATAGGGCCTTGCTCTCCTGGAGAAGGCTGAACACCTGCCTGCACATGGGAAGAAGCAAATTAATTCCTTGGTTTGCTTTGCCTGTGTTTGTGGCTTTTGCTTTCCCTATTAAACTGTCTTTATATCAACCCATGAGTTTTCTAGTTTTTACCCTTCTGATTCTCTCCCTGATCCTGGTAGGGGAGGAGTGAGTGAGCAGCTGTGTGGGGCTTGGTTGCTGGCTGGGGTTAAACCATGACAGAATACAAAGACTGGAATACACTTAGGGGTTTATTTCAAAATAAAAATAATGTTTAGCTCAGAACCCTTGTCAAATTTTACTCGTAGTTACAGGATCTAGAAGTTTATAACAGAAATCTTGATGACATTTTTGAAAGATTTTTGTTCTATCTCGGCAACTTGGTAAGTTGCCTGGAAATCGGGTTAAATGAAATATTTTTAAATAGGAAAAAAACATGTCTTTCACTAAAAAGCTAGAATTGAGGTTAAGTAAAGTTATCATAGTTGATGGGATAATTGAAAGGCTCCACGGATTTCCTTCTAATGAGGCACTGGGTGAAATTCTCTTCACCTGAATGAGGACAGAGAACTGAAAGCTCTCTTTAGTTCTCTTATAACAGCACACTCTGTCTGGTTTTCAGGAGCAGTAGACGTCACCCAGTTATATGAGGAATTTCCCTGTCCATCCTGAGGATTTCCAAGGGCTTAGCTCAGTCTTATGTGGAGATATGGTCCCTGCTATTAGGAACGTGAGTGCATCAAGTAAAAGATGAAAGAAAACAGTAAGGATCCCAGGAGGAGAGATGTGTCTTTCCTGAGTGTAAATGAGTGTCCTAAACTCTAAAACTAGCACCAGGCTCCCTTCCACCCAGCTCTCTGGCTGCTGCAGCACGGCTGTTTCAAAGCACTGGTTGCATCGCAACACCCAAGGCAGGACAGGGCCAGTTTGTACCTGCTCTCTTCCCGCATTCAAATGGTCTAACCACAGAGACTTGACCTCTCCAGTGGGTCATTGCAGGCAAGGAACTACATAGCAGGTGAAGGGGAACACATAAGATTTCTGGTTAATTTCCTACTGTCTGCTAAAGAGAGATAGGTGTCTATTTTTAGCAAGCTGGATCATCCTCTGAGGGCCTTTGCATTTTCTAGGCAGAGAAAATTAAGAGTACCCAGGTTGTAGGAGACAGATCTTCCTCAGTGAGTCTTCAAAGACAACAACCTTTCTTTATGAAACATTTTTATGACCTAGATGTTATTCCATTACCTTCCTGGAAGCCAGGTATCAAACTTTGAAGTTAGAGAGGGCTATTTATATCAGACTTAGTCCAATTAGTTTTCTGTAAATATAATCCAGTTGTTAGTACGATAAAGACCTCCTTGTAAAATTATACTTAGTTTTTGTTTTCTTCCGTTGCACTCCTTGATACAATCTTTGGCATGGCAATATTTAATTTTTTTTTTTTTTTTGAAGCAGCCTGTTATTATATGAAGTTGTAAAATCATTGTTCACTTTTAAATATTACAATTAGTATCCTGGGTTTTTTCTACTTCCCATTAAGACATACGTTTGTTTCATGAGAACTAGATTTTCTGGAAAAGAAGCTTCCGTTTTATATTGATCCACAGTGCTTATAAAACAATTCTTTACTTCTGAACAGCAAAGGAACTAACTTTAATGGGAGATTAAACCTAATAAAACTTTACACAGTGCAATAGGTCTCTGTTACTTTCAGAATAACTGTTTACACTGCCACTATCTAAAGCAAACATTTCCTGACCCATTTTGGCTCTTTTTCAGCATTGTGTTATATTTAATGTAACACTTATAGGCTGAGTCAATTTGGCAAAGCTGAATTTCCTCTGAATGTGTTGGTTGTCAGGGAGCTACTTTTAAGGTCAGTAGTTTTGTAAATACAGCTGTGAAGGGGTAGATATGGCTGGTTGTGGAGGAACTAATTCCTAAAACTGCTCCTTGTGCAAACCGCACATGTGCAGTACCATAACAACAGTAGCATACAAGGAATGCACTGTGGTGGGTTCCAGAACAAAACCTTTATTCTGGTCCTCCTAAAGGATCCATACACACCAGGAAAACTAACTTTTCTGCTGATTAACCTCAGTCCAGAGTTTAGCCAATGGCCTAATCACAAGCCTGCAGTCCCAAAGCACTATTCAATGCCAATAATGTTAAGAATAACTTCTCTTTGTTATTCTGTACTCTGCCTCTCTGTACCTCTGCCTACATCCTCTTAGATCTCCTTTTGTTCCCTTCTCTTTCCTCTATCTGTTTCTTGCCTGAGTCTGTAATACTTGTTTTTTTCATGCTGTTCATTATGTACTTCAATAATCCAAAGGCCTAATAGATTATCTTCCTTAAAATTCATAGCTCCTACTCTTTCTCCAAATCTCAGTGGCGTTCCTTAGTCAGCAACGACCTTTTCCACTTAGTGCTACTTAAGCTTTCCAACAGACTTAGGTGCCTTTTTCTTTTCATGTTTTAGGCTTTTCCTTTACACTGAACACCAGATGTGAATAATTTCAGTCTAAATAATCTAGATATGAGTTGCATTCCAGCATAACTTACAGGAGGCTTACTTCAGTCTGTCATCAAGCTTCAATCTCATACAACTTGGGTCATAGGTTACCCAGCTTAAAGTGTTAATTCTACTTACAGTAGAAGAAAAAATGCCAACTGAGGATATAT